>NW_015505641.1:294556-334682 GCF_001515645.1 Sinocyclocheilus grahami | reverse complement strand
GAGACTGAATATTTACTAAGACATGAGGCATAAGTAAACACACATGTTCGTATGACGCAAAACCTTTGTAAACATGCGGATCACGTTACTGCGCAAGGTTGTTTTTTTCTTTTTAATCTAACTTGAGAAAATAGTCGATTGTTTCTGTTGATTATTCCAGGTCTACACCATTTTAATTCAGTCAGCAGTTTGATTGAGGTATTAACATGAAGGCTTTTCAATCCGATTGAGCCATTAATAAATATAAACGTAGCTATTGTCTTCTACAATCTGCAACACAAGAAAACTTAGTTTAGTATTTCATGACCCTTTAAGTAAATGACCACACAGAAAAAGTGTTTAGCAGTTTAGAAGAACTGATCAATACATGATTAGCTCCGTCTTGGATAATACACATTATTTTGTGATGATTATTTGTCACTATTAGTCACAAATTTATGGATTTAGATTTATAATATTCAACTGTAAGATTTATGTAGCTAACTGAGAAAAATATGTATGGAAGTCTGTTTCCGCCACTGAATAAAAAAATATAAAAGATTATCAGAATTGCATATAAAGTTGCAATTGAGTTATAAAGTCAGAATGTAATTTTTTTTTGTCTTCATAACTCGAAATGGTGAGTTTATACATCTAAAAATTCTGAGAATTTCAAGAAAAAGTCCAAATTGCAAGATATAAACTAATAGAAAAAAAACATCAGAATTAAGCGATATAATTGCAATTGTGAGAAAAAAGTCAGAAGTGCGAGTTTATATTTCACAATTCTGATTTTATTTCTCGCAATTGAAATGAATCAAAAATTTTCAAGAAGCTAGAGAATGCATTGACGTATTTTGTTCTCGATTTATTCCTTACGTTGTCTTTAATTGCTTTTAGAAAAAGTCTTCAATTTACCTTCATAAAACCCGCACTGTTGCATTTTAAATACATTTTGAGAATTATTTTATTACTGTTTTGTTTTATTTTTATATGAGACTTTTATTATTTTTATTATTAAAAAGTCTGAATTGCGAGTTTATCTCATTCAGTTCTGAGGGAAGAAAGTTACAATTGCAAGACTTAAGGCCCGTTCACACCAAGCACGATAACTATAAAGATAACGATAAAGATATAGTTCTAAAAATTGTTCTCAATATTAAACAATAGCATAGTTCACAGCACAACGATAACGATACAGAGGAACCATATCGTTGTGATCACTTTCAAAATGATTTTTTTTTCCAGCTGATGAACGATAAAACACTGACAGCCAATCAGAATCCATCCTGCTATAACGAGCTCAAGAATTTAAAGCGGCAGACGCATGTGCGCTTAGAATAAACAGACCATATCCTTCGCTGATGTGGACGCTAATATCGTTATCTTTATAGTTATCGTTCTTGGTGTGAACGGGGCTTTAAACTTGCAATTGCAAGAAAAAAGGTCCGAATTGTGTGAGAAAAATTTGCATTAAAATTGTTTTTTTTTTATTCAGTGGAAGAAACTGGCTTCCATAAATACGTGATTATTTGTAACACTTGTTTTCCCTGTTTTTTTGCCCATAGATAATGCAATACCTATAAAGTCATGGTTTAGTGACCCCAGTGACACCGCACTTCTTAACCTGCTGCCCATGCTGGATGCACTACGGTAAAGATCTAGAGCATTCAAAACATGCAAAAATGATTTTTACTTGAACTCCACTTCACTGTGTGTTCCCTTTTCAGATTCACGGCAGATGTACGATCCGTCCTGAGCAGAAATCTCCACCAGCATCGACTCTGGTGATCATCCGACCAAGGGCTTTCTTCAAGTCCGCTCTTCTTTTTTTGCTTTTTGTTTTTTTCCAACTGCTTCCCTCTGCCTGTCCTGCTTCCACTCGTCGCCTCCCGGAAACGGCCTTACGTGAGGGCCATCGGGAGGAGAGTGTCCTGAACTCAAAGGGGATGGAAAAGGCAAACTTTAGGATGTTTCGGGAAGCTTTTTTTTTTTTTATCCCTACGTTTTTTTTGTCCCTTCAAAATGGAGCCTCTGCCTTACAGCTCTACCTATGCTGGTCGTGTGTATGAGTTATGTTTGTGGTATGCGTGTACGAGGACATCTGCTGTTTTTCTTTTTAAATATTTGAGGCAAGAAAAAAGACTTGTGTCTTTTCGATCCCAGCTTGGGACGTCATACCTCACTTCTAAAGGTGGTGCGAATGGAGATCTGCTCAGAACTGGCCAGCAGCACTCTGCACATCCAATAGAGTTCACTGGAAAACTTGTTGACACGGATTATGACAGACTTTCAGGGTTATCATGGTAGAGTTATATATGCTATAATTGAGGTACTGTCTCTGAAGACATGGGGTTTTAATGACTTCTGTATGGTAGGCCTGTTCAAATTCGGATCATGAAGATAAATTCTGCAGCAGATTCTTAAGTTTTTTTAGCAGTAAATGAATTGGTCATGATTATCAGGGAGGATGTAATAGAATACGAGCTTTGAAGAAGCTGAACGACAGATTTTAAGCCTTTCTGCGCTAATTGTTCTCTACAGAATGTATGTGGTTGGTTATGAAATCCTACCACTTGGATGCCTTTTTACAAATGTGTTTTTGTTTGTTTTTTCCTGAAAATGTAATAATGGCAAGACTTGAATTTATAAAACTTCATTGTGTTGAAGAGATGACGGAGCAACAGACACCTTTTTTTTGTACTCAAGGCCATGTTGGTTTCTCTGTGCACCTGTCAGATAATGTCAGTTCTATTCTCATCGGTCTAACACTTGTGAAGTCTCAAGGCAGCTTCCTGGGACACAAGTCCGTAGACCTGTGCACGTTACTAATAAAAACGTGTCACTATCCTATACTATGGGTTCAGTTTTCATTTACGCTCTCGTTAATAGTTTAAGGGAACAGTTGCAGAAAATCATTTCTAATGCAAAATTTTCTCTAAGCAACAAATATGTTCTACCATCCAGATGCATAAAAAACAGGTTTTTACGTAAAAAAAAAAAACTAAACATATATATATATATATATATATATATAACTTGATTAAGTTTAGTTTGAATTGAGCTCAAAACAAAAATAACCAATAATTGGTGGGGTAAGAAAAATATATTTAGAAACCGTTTTCTTCATCTTGTTTTACAGGAGTTTACATATACTGGACAACACTCTCTCTCTCTCTCTCTCTCTATATATATATCTATATCTCCGGTTATGAGCGATAAGTAATGTTTTATTAGAACAAAGTATACAGGAGTATACCAAAATATAAAAAAATTTACACCGAGTGCACACAACCTAAATTATCACATTTTCTCCAGTGTTATTTTAGTTTTTAGTGTTTTATATTATTTCATTTGTATTAATTTTTTGTGTTTGTCATTTTAATTAGTTTTTTATGTTTATTTATCTATCAATTTCAGTTTTTGTTATTTTAGTACAAGTTAAAGGGGTCATATGATGCTGCTAAAAAGAACATTATTTTGTGTATTTGGTGTAATGAAATGTTTATGCAGTTTAAAGTTAAAAAAACATTATTTTCCACATACTGTACATTATTGTTTCTCCTCTATGCCCCGCCTCAAGCGTGTGACGGAAATGTTACGCCCCTCACATACTGTTCATGCCATGTCCCGGCCGGAGCGACGAGACATAAACATTAAAACCCATTATAAACGAGGCATTTGTTGCATCCAGTGGGGACATAATTACGGATTATAATGATTTATACAGTTGCGTTGCATCGCACCACGTTAACATAAAACTCTGTCTGCATTTGTGATCGGAGAAATGACAAACAACAAGCACTGCTCAAAAAAACTCGCTTTAAATATAAAAAAACGTACTTACAGGCTGTGAGTCAGAACAGCCGGCATTGTAGTCTACTCTACCAGGATCAGGAAACAGTCCTCCATAAAATGCGCTGCACACATCTGAATATTTGGGTTGAACTGTTCTGGAACAGTGTTGTAAATACAACTTAACCACTGATTTGTAGTCATGTCCTCTTTTGGAAGACCAAACAAAGTAGTTTCGCTTTCACAACGAAACACACAGCGCCTTCAGGACATGGCGGCAGCAACAATACTACAGCGAGAATAAAAGATACGCTGCCTTTCTTTGCGTGAACATTTGGGCGGCGTTATGCAAATCTTCCCACATCGTGACGTAGACATGTGGGGGCGTGTTGGAACGAGCCGTTTTAGGTAGGCGTGGCTGACTCTTAACTTTTATAAAGAATATCTCTTTGGATTTGAGACTTTAGTCTTTGCAACTTTACAGATCTTCTTTATGCACCAAGAGCTTGTAACACTCCAAAGAGAAAGGAAACATTGAAATCGCATCATATGACCCCTTCTAAACAAAATGAAAATGAGAAATGTTTCCTTGGAAGCTAGCTGAATTAAAATATTTTTAATATTTTATTTCAGTTGACATTTATTTAATAGCAAGGATTTTTATTTTTTTAGTTTTAGTGAACTGTAATAACCCTGATTTGCTCCTAATAATAAAAACAGCTCTGCGTCACTTTGGATACCGGAAGTGAAGGGAGACGGTCATATGACTGGCCGGAGCACCGCTTGTATATCTGTATACGCGAAGAAGTAGTTCCTTCCTCACATAACGAGATATCAGAAACGTCTTTAGTAACCATCGATCACCTTTAATAGGCCTTGTATCAAATGTTTCAAACAATTTTTATGCATGTGTGATTCTCTGGAAAATGCGGGTTTGTGTTGACAAAAATAATGTAAATGTAGTGCGTCCGTATTAATGCGCAGACGGGGAAGCTCAGCAGCTGTGTGTGTGTGTGAAGCGCTCTGAAACACCTCTGTGTGAGTGTTTACAAGACTAACTTACGCTTCCTTTAACAACCATGAAGTTTCAATACAAAGAAGAGCATCCTTTTGAGAAGAGGCGATCGGAGGGAGAGAAAATCAGGAAGAAGTATCCAGACAGGGTTCCTGTAAGTCGGTGTGTTGTGTGTAAACAGAAGCTAGCGTTAGCATTATGAGAAGCAAAACAAACAAGGAAAACGTGCAAGGCGTGATGTTTCTACGTGATTTAAACGATTCGTCCGTCATAAAAAACAAATAAATTCATCATGTGTTCATTCGCTGTCTGTAAGCACAAGTTACACGAACGTAAACACGTTTAGCTTTAGCAGCGCGTGAAGGGCGAAACTGCTGAAGGCCTTGTTGATCTCAGCGTCTTTATTATTATTATTATTATTCAAATAAAGTGTCTGCTCGTGTTATGCACATTTGAAATCACTCTTCAGATCAAATCTGCTTTGATGCACGAACAGATAAATACTCGTTAAGGTGGTTTGTGTTTTGTCTGCTTTAATCCTCAAGGCTTTATGGACAGATTGAGCTCCTGTAGTGTGCAGATGTGTGGATGGTCGTATTTAAATGGCATTTGTGAGGTAAAATAATACATTTAGGACCATGTTGAGGTAGTGATTCCTAAAATAGCCTCGATGGCCTTCAGTCAACATGTTTACATCCACAAGCTTGGCTTTGCTTGCCATTTAAACAACCAAACCAGTAAAGCAACAAAACTAGCAATCCTCTAACAATTAAATATTGCAGCAGTTTTAGTATTTTTCTTTCTTGCTGCTGTTTGAACCTGTTACTACCAAAAGAAGGTTATTTATAAGATGCTTTGTGGCATATAACATTTATGACGTTCAGTTGAATTATTTGAAACACTAATTTTGTTTTACAAATAAGATTTGAGACATTATGTTAATTTTGGTAACAATGGACGTTTTACATATGAGGAAAAACAAAACATGAATATATTTCCGAGAAGCAATGTAGTCTTAAATAGTCTTGGGTCTTATCTTGTTCCTCATCTGCAGCCTAATTATCAAAAATAGCACAGCTTCTCTCAGATCCTCTTTGCTCGGAGTCAACAAAAATCACCCTTTGTGGGCTCGAAATATGAAAGAAATGAGTGAAATTAATTGAAAGTAAACCAGCAGTTTATATCAGTTTCACCGAAGGCTAGATTAGGGGAATAGTTCACCCAAAAATGAAAATTTGCTGACCTTCAGGCCATCCAAGATATAGATGAAGTGATTAAGCATTGCTCACCAATGGGTGCCGTCAGAATGAGAGTCCAAACAGATGATAAAAACATCACAATAATCCACACCACTTCAGTCCATCAGTTAACATCTTGTGATGAGTAAAGATGCATGTTTGTAAGAAACAAATCCATCGTTTTAACTTTAAATCATCGCTCCTCGCCAAAATCCATAATAACGCTTCCTCCAGTGATAAAGTCCATCTCCTGTTGTCCTCTCACATCAAAATCCACCCACATACTGTTTTGGACTGTTTGTTTTTCACTTCTAAACAGTGGTTGGTCTGTGCAGATTTCTGTCCCGATGCAGACAAGAGAACGTTTTCACTGGAGGAGACAATATTATGGATAGAGGACTCATATTTTAGCCAAAAGCTATGATTTGAAGTTAAAAACGTCTTGGTGGATGTTTCTTATAAACACAGTTTTTCTCTTCACAAGACGTTAGATGGACTGGAGTGGTGTGGATTATTGTGATGTTTTTATCAGCTGTTTGGACTCTCGTTCTGACGGCACCCATTCACTGCAGAGCATCCATTGGTGAGCAAGTGATGCAATGCTACATTTCTGATGAAGATACAAACTCATCTACAGCTTGGATGGCCTGAGGGTGAGTACATTGTCAGCTGATTTTCACTCTTGGGTGAACTGTTTCTTTACCTGTACACTATAATTTCTACACTTAAAAGTGTTTGTTTGATTCTGTATTAGGTAATCGTGGAAAAAGCTCCTAAAGCCAGAATAGGGGACCTAGACAAGAAGAAATACCTGGTCCCCTCTGACCTGACGGGTAAGTGTTTTTACGTTTCTAAAGATGTTTTAATGATAATTTACAATCAGAAGAGCAAATGCTGTCAAAAGAAGATACGTTTTTGTTGCTTTGTAGTGAGCATTTGTATGTTGGCATAGTAAAACAAAACTGTAATTTTTTTTATAGTGGGCCAGTTTTACTTTCTCATCCGCAAACGAATCAAAAGAAGATATGTTTTTGTTGCTTTGTAGTGAGCATTTGTATGTTGGCATAGTAAAACAAAACTAATTTTTTTTTATAGTGGGCCAGTTTTACTTTCTCATCCGCAAACGAATCCACCTGAGAGCCGAGGATGCTCTCTTCTTCTTCGTAAACAACGTCATTCCCCCGACCTCCGCCACCATGGGCCAGCTGTACCAGGTATCTCTCTCTCGCCCGTCTTTCACTCTGATTGGTTTGTCCACATCAGTATCAGTTTGTTCCTCTTGTAATTACACTTTCTCACACACAGGAACATCACGAAGAAGATTTCTTCCTTTACATCGCCTACAGTGACGAGAGTGTGTATGGAGAATAGAGCCTCATCTCCTCTCCTTCTTCCTTTTAAAACAATATATAGACGTCATGCTGGCAGCCTAGCGCTCTCGGAACTGAAGTATCAGATGCACTTTTGCTTTCAATTGATCATATCTCCTTTGTGTTTTTATCATTCGGCCTGACATTCAATTCCGATGTTTATTAGCAGTTTTTCATTTTTCACGGGTCTTACCGAAGCTCTAATGCTATGAACATGCCACTGATACTGTTACAATTCGAATTGATTTCCGCTTATATGCAGTTGTGTGTCCATTTATAATATGTAGACCTTTCCTAGTCAAGCTCATGTCAAGTGTTTGCTCTTCTAGATGGTTTCTAACTAGCATGTGCAGTCCAGCACTCACTGGTCAGTCAGTCGAGAAATGGGACTAAAGTATATTCTGTTATCAGCGAAGTCGAATATGCTGTTGTTACCTTGGTTAACTTTTATTATTGTACCTAAATGAATGTAGATGGTAGATTTATTTTAAGTTGTAAATCGAAAGTGCAAGTTTTATTTGCAGTTTTGTTTTGTAATCTTGGTATTCAGTTGTATTTCTGGTACCCCTGACAATGACCATATAAACCAAATGCACACCAATGTTGTCTGCTGTCGTTTTATCTCACATCTGGTGAAATAAACGGCTATATTTAATATGGAAGCTCAGATGGAAACAGCTGTGCAATAATATTCATATAATTGCACTAATGTCAGCAGCTATAGTGTCCACAATTATAGAATCCTCCTAATTTCCTTCTGGATTCTCAATTTCATTTAACAGCTTTTTTTTTTTTTGGTGAAATACACAAATACATAATATATATACACACACACACACACACACAATATGTGTGTGTGGTGTGTGTGTGTTTTTTTAAATGCAATGTTGATAGTGTGACAAAGTAGTGTAAACTACAAATGAGCTACAGAACTACGACTCCCATGTTTTGTCTAATCTAATTTCCGGTTGTTTGGCTGTTTCAAAATAAAAGTCCGATTCGTTACTTTGAGAATCTTTTCATCTGTTTAACCAGTTCACGAATATGGCTGAATGAATTGTTCTTGAGTGACATTTATTTTAGTCAAATATTCGGTCATGCATAATATTCGATCATAAAGAGTAGTTAATAAATAACATCTTAAAAGCGACCTATGTTCATGCAAAAGATATTTTAAATTAATTCCAGTAATATTTAAGTTGAATTAAAGCTGTTTAGGCTTAACAAGACTTTATTTTATGAGCTGAAAATGACAACACGTGAAATTTCAGTAATTACAATAAATAAAAATTAGGGCAGAATGTCATGGACCACGTGATGACGGCATTACGCCGTGGCGTAAAAGAATCACTGAGTTGTGTTTGAACCGATTCTTTAAGATGAACCGAATCGCGGAAATGATTCAGACTTCCACGATGCCATGGAAACCCGACGCTTTCCTGGATTGACCATGTTATGAATGATCTCGAGAAAATAAGACACAGCATGCCTCACAAAGCAGTTAAAGTGGTCGTTGAACTCCACCTGAGGGCGGTGAGGAATTATTGATCATTATTATGCTTAGTGAGATCAACTGAACTGTGACTAAACAGGAACTAATTAATGCTGAACCAAATGAACGGACTCAGTATATCGGCCATATGTAGTGCAGACTGTTGTGTGTCATTCTGTTAGCTGGGAATATGGAGTTTAATCATATCTGAATTGTAGATAACCTGTCCAGGGGTGCATCTGCCAGCCAAAGATGATGTTTACATCAGTGTGAGTCTAATGAATAAATACAGGAAGGCAGAATGTCTTCCTGCAGTGTTTCCATTACTGATCCGGGAGAAAATCAGGTTTGAAAAGGTGGAAAATTCTGTCTATTTTTAATTAAGTTTTTAAAAAACCCTCTCACTGTTTTACAAACGCTCATCTTTCTCTCTCTCTCTTTGTAGATACTGAATTACGCCAGCGATCCTGCAGCAATAGCTGAATTCCTGCAGTGTGAGATGCTGCTTTTGTCTTCTTTCTCCTCCTCTTGTTCTCCTGTGTAATAATAATAAAAATGTACTTGCGTAGTTAAGGAACATCAAAGTTTTTAAAAAACCCTCTCACTGTTTTACAAACGCTCATCTTTCTCTCTTTGTAGATACTGAATTACGCCAGCGATCCTGCAGCAATAGCTGAATTCCTGCAGTGTGAGATGCTGCTTTTGTCTTCTTTCTCCTCCTCTTGTTCTCCTGTGTAATAATAATAAAAATGTACTTGCGTAGTTAAGGAACATCAGGAAAGCCTGCTCTCTTTAAGTACACTTAAGTGGCCTTTTATTTATTATATTATCTGCAAGTACATTTTTTAAAGTATACACTTTTAAAGGGGTCATATGATGCGATTTCAAGTTTTCCTTTCTCTTTGGAGTGTTACAAGCTGTTCGTGAATAGATGAGATCCCTGAAGTTGCAAAGACTAAAGTCTCAAACCCAAAGAGATATTCTTTATAAAAGTTGTCAACCATGTCTCGTTCGAACACGCCCCCACATGTCTACCTCACTGTGTGGGAAGCATTGCATAACTCCGCCCAAATGTTCACGCAGAGAAAGAAGGCGTATCTTTTATTCTCGCTGTATTCCCGCCGCCATGTCGTGAAGACGCTGTGTGCTTCGTTGGGAAAGTGAAACTACTTTGTTTGGTCTTCCAAAAGAGGACACAGAAATCAGTGGTTAAGTTGTATTTACAACACTGTTCCAGAACACTTCAACCCAAATATTCAGATGTGTGCAGCGCATTTTACGGAGGACTGTTTCCTGATCCTGGTAGAGTAGACTACAATGCCGGCTGTTCTGACTCACAGACTGTAAGTACGTTTTTTTATATTTAAAGGATTTGCCACTGACGATTCAAACACGCATTTTGAGCAGTGTAGAGTAGCACTTGTTGTTTGTCGTTTCTCCGATCACAAATGCAGACATGGTTGTAACAAAGTTCGTAAGTCGGGAAGAAGGAGGCGGGAACCGGCAAATGTTCAAAGAAAACTTTAATAATAAAATAACCACAAAATAGCGCGACAGAACCAACAGAACCAAAACACGAAATAAAATCCAGGCCTGGTCCTCTCTCCCGTCTTTCACTGTCGTCACTCCTCCTTTTATTCTTCCGGAGCTCCTCCGTGGGACTCGAGACCGGTGAGTGGTGCAGGTGTCGCTCATGATCAATTACTCCACCGGCTCTCGGCCCCGCCCCCACTCGTCACAATGGTTTTATGTTTACGCGGCGCGATGCAACGCAAACGCGTAAAAAGGGAGTACAAGTCATTATAATCCGTAATTATGTCCCCACTGGATGCAACAAATGCCTTGTTTATAATGGGTTTTAATGTTTTTGTCTCGTCGCTCCGGCCGGACAGGGCATCACAGTATGGTGAGGGGCGTAACATTTCCGTCACACGCTTGAGGTATTCGGCCAATCACAACGCACTGGATAGCTGGCCAATCAGAGCACACCTCGCTTTTCAGACCGATGAGCTTTGTAAAAATCGACGCGTTTCAGAAAGGCGGGGCATAGAGGAGAAACAATAATGTACAGTATGTGGAAAATAATGTGTGTTTTGAACCTTAAACCGCATAAACACATTTCATTACACCAAATACACAAAATAATGTTCTTTTTAGCAACATCATATGACCCCTTACACTACACTACAAGTGCACATTCAATACAATTAAGCACACTTCTGAGCTTATTATTAAAGCGTGTTTCTCCTCCTCTTCAGTTGAAACAGTGAAAATTGAACTCATTCAGTTGATTCCACCAGGTACAACTGATATTATTTCTCAGATATTACTAAATGATTCATGTTGCCGATTGAAGATAATGTTATTCCCTTTTACAGCTGGAGAAATACTGGCCAGTTTTGAAGAAGATGCTCGAAGTTTTCTTTTCCCAGAACCGAAGCTGGCCCCATCTTTCTCTGGAGTAGAGAGAGCCGTATTAATGACACGGCATCCCACTTTTCCTGTAAGTGCTTATTTATGTATGACACTCATTTATTTGCTTAACAACAGCAATAATGATTTAGTTTTTTGCATGATTAAAATTGGGGAAAAAATGGTCTTTATATTCACTGATTAATTTCAGGGAATCTCTCCAAGATTAGAGTTCTCCACAAAGACGACCTTCAGTGAAATCTTCAGTGATAATGACTTCCTGACTGTTCCTGTGGTAAAGATATCGATTCTGAATATAGATTTTTGGCTTGATTGCTTTTGAAGTTTTGTAAGATGCTTTATTATTATCTTTAGAGGGCAATGATGAGAAAAACCTCCAACAAGTCACAGAAACAGGGCAGCACCTCATCCCACCAAAGACATCTCTCTTTTGCTCCATGCAGTCACAGAGAATATCACGACAGAGATCAGGTATCAGATCCCCCCCCCCCCTTTTTTGACAGACAGGACAGCAGTATATACTTGCATATATGCCCTTGTGAAAAAGAAGTACACTTTAACATACTTTTAAAAAGAGTAAATAATATATTTTAAAATAGCATACTTAAGTCTGAGCTGACAGTTAATTGCATGTTATTTGCAAATAAATTAAAATGTCTTATAATTAAAATATATATCAAATGCATTTATTTGAATTTAAAAGTGTTTTTAACCCACTTAAGTGGGATTTAAGTACATCTTTATATGTAGTTTCATTATTACTTCTATTGTCTTTGAGATATGGTTCAGATGTACTGCTGAATGTATTGACAAGTATTTATGGTAAACTTAAAATATACCTGATTGTCATTTCTGTTGAAACCTGTCATATATTTGTTATCACAAAGTTGCAATTTGGTGCATTTAAAATGTATTCACTTTCAATTTAATATATTGAATAGCACACTACAGTTCAATTCTAATCAAGTACTTTACATGTGCTTTAGTATGTTAGTCAACACATCAAAATAAGTGTACTTCTTTAAAGCACGACAAACGATTATTAAAGCATAGTGAAAAAACAGTCATCAAAGTGTCTCTCTTTAAGTTCACTTAAGTGGTATTTTAATTCATTAATATTACAATATCTGCAAGTAAAGTTATTTATTTTTTTTAATATACTTTTTTTAAGATTTGAAGTACACTACATTAAAGATCCTGGTTGGTAGTTGTGTTTGTTGATGAATTAGTGATGGCCAGCAGAGGGCACAAAATCTTATTGTAGGATGAAGTTCATAAGACACTTTGATTCCAGTTCCTGAAAGTCTGTGTGTGTGCTTGACCCACTGTTGGTTCAGAGGTCACGTGGACGGTCCTCTTCCCATTATTCACCCGTCTCTGCCAGAAACTCCAGATTAAGGAGTCTGTCACCGCATCAATCAAAACAATCAGGAGAATCAAGTATGAACACTGCAACACTCTTTATGTAATTTGTCATATTGGTCCATGCTGTAGATCTTTATAAGATTTACACAAGTTCTCTGAAAGTTTAGGACATATTCTGTTTAACCAACCAAATGTTAATTGGTAAACTAAACGTATACTATTTACTCTTTTTTTTTTTCTTCAGGAGACCCAAGAAGAAACTATTCCAGACCTTGGGTTAGTTGTAGCTATATATTATTATTTGTCCCTCTCTGTATTAATAAAACAACTTAGTGCTGTGGATCGCCGGATCGGCTTTCACCGTGGACGAAGCAGAGTCCAGTCCGGGGTCGTCACATGTGGTTGCCGCAGGCATCACAGTATGGTGAGGGGTGTAACCTTTCCGTGACACGCTTGAGGTATTCGGCCAATCACAACGCACTGGATAGCTGGCCAATCACAGCACACCTCGCTTTTCAGACCGATGAGCTTTGTAAAAATCTACGCGTTTCAGAAAGGCGGGGCATAGAGGAGAAACAATAATGTACAGTATGTGGAAAATAATGTTTTTTTAACCTTAAACCGCATAAACACATTTCATTACACCAAATACACCAAATAATGTTCTTTTTAGCAACATCATATGACCCCTTTAAAGAGTACTCATGGAAATAATATACTTTAAAAGAATATACTTGTGAACAGACTGTAATGTTTTCAGACACTTAACTGTATGTTTGTTGCAATTAAATGAAAATGGATTATAGTTGAAATTGACAGTAAATCACTTTAGTGTGTTTTGTTGTTATATGTCATTGTGTATTTACGTCTATTGTCTTTGAAATATGGTTAAAGTCATGTATTTGAACGAACATGTTTGTAATGAAGTTGCAATTTATATCAGCATTAAATGTGATATTAAGTAACACTACAAATAAAATTATAATCAAATACATGTGCTTAAGTATGTTAGTCAACACTTATCAAAATAAGCATACTTCTTTAAAGCATGACAAAAGATTATTAAAACATAATGATTTAAAATGTACTTTAAAGTAAAACTTTAATTTAACATTATTACAATGTGCACTTTTTAAAAGTCTACTTGCGTGTGTTAAGAAGCATAGTCATTAAAATGCCCTCTCTTTAAGTACACTTAAATGGCTATTTATTTCATTAATATTATATTATCTGCAAGTAGTTTTAAACTGTACCCTACAAGTGCACATTCCATACAGTTAAGTGCACTTCTTTTCACAAGGCTATTACAGCCTGTACTTGGTTGAATATTTCATTATTTTACTCATGAAGATCTTGTTGCCAGACATGAGCCATTGCCCGTCATTATTTCAGATGGCTGATGAAGACTCTTCAGACACAGATGATCTCCTCGACTATGCAGAAGAAGTGGGCCGTCATCATTCCCTAAAGAGATATGAGGGATCTCCCAGCCCAAGACACTCCAGCATGGATCGCCAGAGGAACAATGGGTATGTTTGCGTCTGTGTTCCCCAGGTAGAGTTGCATGAATGGATTCGATTGATGTAGAACAAGCTCAGACTTTCTGCATCACATCCATGCCATAAAATCTGAAGAATAATTCATGTTCATAGCAGGATGAGTTGCCTTATACATTGGTTCAAGGGGTTTGTTCAAATCACTGACCATAAGTATGAGCAATTGTAATAGTGATGCCTTATTTTTTAAGATAAATGATGCTTTCTGCAGTTCTCTCTTGGGTTCTCCTGACCTGTGGGAGGAGGTTCAAGAACGGGTTCAGAACCTTTTAACATCTCCCAAAGCAGTTCATAGACTAGCCTGTGTGAGTACCACTCAAACACACACACTCCTGTTTCACGAATAACCACAGTGTAATGTCATGACGATCGTGGGGTGGATCATTCAGCCTCTGCCTCGGTTTTTGATGTCAGGGTGCCACTGACTCTGAGATAGACGAGGTATTGTCACGCAGATCTGTTTTGGCCCACTCATGCCCATTCTAAACACCAGCGTGTGCTATAAAGAAGTGGTACGTATATGCTTATATAATGGCCGGGTGTTTAAATATATGAACAGTTTTCTCATTCTGGAATATTTGATATTTTTCTGAAGCAATCCTGTGTGAAAAAGAAGCACACTTTAGCATACTTCATGTATGGAAATAATATATGTTGTACTAAAGTATGAACTGAATGTCATGTTTTCAGACACTTGCAAGTTATTTGCAATTAATTAATTAGTAGTAAGTAGTAAATACCGAGCACAGAATGAACAAAAAAATTGATTGATGGTGACATTATTGTGGCCTTTGACCTTTCGTTTGGCGTCCCTATGTTGGCCCATGACCTTTCATGTCTTCTGGGGTCTGTTTTGACCTTTGACACCTAGAGGTAGGGTTGGGCGATGTCTACAAAAGTGGCTTCGGACGATATCTACAGTGAAACATCGTGATGGACGATGACATTGGCGGCGGCGGGGGGTTAGGGAGGTGTGCCCGAAGTGTGAATCCTTATTAGGGAAAACAAATAACGATTCCTAACACCGAGCAGCGCGGCGCGACAAAATACTATAGAACCACTGATCTATAACAGAGATTCATTATATATAGATCAGTCTATAGAACTCATTATAATCAGTGATGCTGTCTACACTGGATGCGGCGCGGCGCGACATATCCCCGACAGTCAACTGCTGCGGTGTTCTATTTATGACGTGCTGACACAAATTTCAAATGATTTTCAACGGTCGCTTTGTCGTGTCCAGTGTCCAGTGGACAGATTTTAGCTGATGTGGCGCGACACGTCGCGTCCGGTGTAGACACGGTGTAACAGTTGCCCGTTACATTACAGTGCATAAAACACATAATCTTGTAAAATGTGAGGTAAGTACTGCAGCTCCATAGTATAAACAGAGTATGTGCGATCGCTAATCTCGAAAGTGAAAGTGAAACTAAAAAGCGATCGTGCATTCAAAAGTACGATGCCAGTTTCAATGACAGGTATAATAGTGGCTCCCTGATCCCCGAAATATATATGTAGTATAATTACCCAATGATATAACTGCGAGGAAAAATAATGAAATATATATTTTCCTCCCATCTCGTATTTATTACTTTTAGGGGTTCCGCCTACATTTTCTTTCCGAACACGGTATTGGGATGCGGCGGATTGTCTATCGGCCCAACCCTACCTGGAGGTTCCAATTTTGACCTTTGACTTTACATATTTGAACTCCCCAGGGCCGCCCCATATCTGTATAGCACCCGTTTCACAATCCCCAGAGATTTTGAAAGGTGAGCGTAACATGGGTGGTCAAGGTCAATCAGATTTTTGGTCATTCTGAGCTCAGTATTTACATCTTGTATTATAGTGTACATTTATATTACATGCAACTAGCTAAACGTTTTGACCCACTTAAGTAGGACTTAAATATATCTTTATAATTTCATAATTCCTTCTATTGTCTTTGAAATATAAAGTACTGCTGAATGTACAGACATGCATAAATGATCAAATAAAGTATACTTTATTGTCATTTCCGTTGAAACTTGTATGCCTTGGATTTGAATATATTTGTAATGAAGTTGCAATTTAGTACATTTTAGCAAGTAACAGTTAAAATTAAGTACTTTACATTTACTTTAGTATGTTAGTCAACACATCTAAATAAATGTACTTCTTTAAAGCATGACAACATATTATGATTATTAAAACTATTTAAAATGTATTTAAAGTAAAATGTTTGACATGACTATGAAGTGCACTTTTTAAGAAACACGGTACTTTAAGTGCACTTAAGTGGCCTTTTATTTAATTAATATTATATTATCTGCAAGTACAGTTTTTTTTTAATATGCTTTAAGATTTGAAGTGCCCTACAAGTGTATGTTTAATACAATTAAGCACACCTTTTTTGTGCAGAGGGTTGTACAGACTCAGTGGGTATTTTAAAGACTGTTCTTCTCTTTATCCACAGATGAAGCAGAGAACCGTGTGATTTCCTGTGGCATTGCATCTTTTTCCATTCAATTATGAGTGTGTTTGTATTGCAGCTTTGAAATGAAATAATACATTCCTGGTATTTTTGAAGCTTGGTGGTTTTAATTTTCTGAGTATAATAACATTGGCTAGTTAACAACATGCGTACGTTACGTTACACTAATCTGCCGAGTTTCTTTCAAACCGATGTGCAATATTGCACAGAGCTCCTTCTCATACACACAAATACGAAGAAAATCTATGGCAAGCCGTTTTAGCTTAAAATAATCCCAGGGTTACTCGTCGTAATTGCATTTTTACTAGCAACAATTCAATTAGAGAGCTCTACAATTAAATTCTTACTAGTAACAATGCCAGTTAGAGAGCTCTCTAAATCTATTTTAACTAGCGGGTTTTGATAACCTTAAAGTCAGCGTTTTCTGAGTATAATAACATTGGCTAGTTAACAACATGCGTACGTTACGTTACACTAATCTGCCGAGTTTCTTTCAAACTGATGCGCAATATTGCACAGAGCTCCTTCTCATACACACAAATACGAAGAAAATCTATGGCAAGCCGTTTTAGCTTAAAATAATCCCAGGGTTACTCGTCGTAATTGCATTTTTACTAGTAACAATTCAATTAGAGAGCTCTACAATTAAATTCTTACTAGTAAAATGCCAGTTAGAGAGCTCTCTAATTCAGTTCTTACTAGTAACAATTTCAATTAGAGAGCTCTACAAATTAATTTTTACTAGTCATATGTTTCCATTGACTTCCATTCATTTTTAATTACAGAGCTCTACAATTGAAATTTTACTAGTAAGTATTACAATTAGAGAGCTCTACAATTTAGTTTTTACTAGTAATAATTCCAATTAGAGAGCTCTATAATTACATTTTTACTTGTAAAAAAAACTAATTAAAGATATGCTAAATTGCAGAGCTCTTTAATTGAATTAGAGAGCTCTCTAATTTAGTTCTTACTAGTAACACTTGAATTAGAGAGCTCTCTAATTGTAATTCTTACTAGTAAAAATTGTATTAGAGAGCTCTGTAATTGGAATTCTTACTAGTAACAATTGCATTGTAGAGCTCTCTAATTGAATTGTTACTAGTAAGAATTGCATTGTAGAGCTCTCTTTTCAGTGCGACCTCATTATGATAATTGCGCCTCATGCATATTCATAAAACTGGTTTTTAATTTAATTATTGGTTGTAAAATACCTGTTTTTGTTAAGCTTTGCAAGGGCTTTATTCTGCTGAGGCTGGGTCCTGTACTGTTAACAGAAGCATTTACTGCATGATGAAGGCTGTTAGAATGCAGTTAGAATGCCACTATAGTTATGAGGGCAAAAATATCCCTGTATGAGTATTTGTTTTTTATATTTATAACATCTGATATAGTTAAGTAATGTCACCATTGTAGAGCTCTCTTTTCAGTGCGACCTCATTATGATAATTGCGCCTCATGCATATTCATAAAACTGGTTTTTAATTTAATTATTGGTTGTAAAATACCTGTTTTTGTTAAGCTTTGCAAGGGCTTTATTCTGCTGAGGCTGGGTCCTGTACTGTTAACAGAAGCATTTACTGCATGATGAAGGCTGTTAGAATGCAGTTAGAATGCCACTATAGTTATGAGGGCAAAAATATCCCTGTATGAGTATTTGTTTTTTATATTTATAACATCTGATATAGTTAAGTAATGTCACGCAAGCAAGAGTGCCGTTTTCCGAATATTAGCGCACGATCATGATCGTGAATGTGATGTTGATTTAATACAGTTCAACAACCAAGAAATTAATACAAGTGAGTTACATTCTGGACACACTATTGTCTGTTTTTGTTTCACCAACACAAATATTACCAAACAAAGCCGGAAAAGAACTGTTGCGTGTCTCCGAGAGACATGTTTCGTACCTGCATGAATCTGTGTTTTTAAATGAATCACTCAGTAAGACTCAAGAGTCGTGTTCCACAGTTCCAGCCACGGTTCCAGCACAAAAACACACTGAGCAAAATATTGCCAAATTAAGCTTATCGAAAAAATACCCCAAAATAATGTCGCAATTGAATTTACTCCCCTAATGTCTGACCAAAAAAAAAAAAGAAAAGAAAGAAAGACATTTTAAAACACATTTTGTCAAGAGTGACAATTAACATTTAAATTAGTCTATATATGTACTAGCTCAAATTCTGCATGCATGTTACAGTGCATAATAAACACCAAAATGAGGTGATATTTTGTCTGGTAAAGTATTTTCAAGACTATAGGCTACTCTTTATTTTCATTTTTGTGATATGGACCTAAGGGTCTGAAATAAAGAAATAATAATAATAATACTAATATAAAGGTGTGAATTAATGAAGTGATTAAATATGAAAACAAAACCTTTTCAAACTCTTATGGTCATTCTGACACAATGAAAATGTTATCAATTCATGCTTATGGGGCTTTTATTTTGAAGTGTATCACCACAGGCAGGATTTGGAAAGGCAAATGGGTGTAGTCGCAAATCTGTTTTGCATCTAATGAATACAAGTTTTTACTAGTAAGAATACGATTGTAGAGCTCTGTAACTAGATTTATTACTAGTAAGAACTGAATTAGAGAGCTCTCTAATTGGTATTGTTACTAGTAACAATGCAATTGCAGAGCTCTCTAATTAAATGTAATTAAATTAGAGCGCTCTCTTATTGTATTTATAGCTAGTTAAAATAGATTTAGAGAGCTCTCTAACTGGCATTGTTACTAGTAAGAATTTAATTGTAGAGCTCTCTAATTGAATTGTTGCTACTAAAAATGCAATTCTGACGAGTAACGCTTGGAATATTTTAAGCTAAAACGGCTTGCCATAAAAATCGCCTACTGCTAAAAAGCTGTTCGTTAGTACAAAACCAAAGGAAACAACTGCCATTAATAAAAAGAAAACAGCTTTGCATAATTCATGGAAACATGTTAATGAGCTATGGAAGCACAGTTTTCTCACATCAGTTTTCTCTCAGTCTAGCGTACGCACACGTAAGTTCAAGAGCAAGGTTGGGGAAATGAAGGAAGGAGAACCGCAAGGGCAGGTATTGCTAATGTCCACACTCAATCATGTCCTCGCTAATGACTTTCCGTCCTAGTCATGGCACTGGTTTTATGAATGGCTCCTACCTCTCTGGACTCCTTTCAGCGATGTCACGTGTTCAGCAGAGACCGCTGCGCGCCTCTAGAACTGCGAGGTCTCGGTGAAGGAAATAGCGTCGCTTTTGTCGATGGTGAATCCACCGTTCACGTAAGATTTCTTCTCACACTCGTCGTCGTCCAGCGTGGTCTCCAGGGCGAAGGGGTTGGCCGCGTCCACGTCTGAAATCAGGTCCATCCTCTCTAGTTCTCGCTTTGACAGCTTCTGGACTATTCCAGCGCCGTAGGCGTCTCCCAGCACGTTGATCATGGTACGGAAGCGATCACTGATTTGATGAGAGAAATCAATGTAAGCTTTCACACTATAGCAACTATAGGGTTTTTAGCAGCCATTACTCCAGTCATCGAGTCAGGCCTCCTGTAACGAATCCATGCATTTTTGTAAGATAAATATCCATATTTCAAACTTAATAAACACCTTTTTCTCCCTTCTGCTGACTGTCATACGCGGGAGCAGTTCCGGCGGATGACGTAAGACGTCGGCGTTGCGTGATTAGTGACGAACGCGGAGACTAAAACACCGGTCACGAATTAGAAGCACAAAATGAGGATTTGTAAAGAAAAATGTCGGAGGATTTCGATATAAGGCAAGAGGAGACTGGTTTTCCTTTGCTAAAGTAAGGAAACTTTGTTTCCTTTGCTCCTGCATTTCTCAGAGGCGCACGCACGACGCATACATCTTACGGCTTCCGCATATGACAGTCAGCGGAAGTGAGAAAAAAGTGTTTATTACGTTTGAAATATGGGTATTTATCTAACAAAAATGCATGGATTCGCTACAGGAGGCCTTTATTCACCCCACCGGAGCTGTGTGAGGGACGGTTTATTACGGATGTGCGCACTTTATTTCACGTCTTCTGAACTGTTTGACAACCAACACCCGCTTACCCCCATTGAAAGGCTTGGAGGGGCCAGGACAATTTTTAATATAACTCCGACTGGATTCGTCTGAAAGAAGAAAGTCCCATACACCTAGGATGTTTTGAGGGGGAGTAAAACACAGGATCATTTTAATTTTTGGGTGAACTACCCCTTTAAGAACTCCTAGGAACTTTGTATTTACGAGTTAGGAAGTATTAGAAAAGTTAGAATTTTTCTAGAGTTAGAAAAAGTATTTTTATCTCACAGTTCAGTTTTTTTTCTTGCAATTCTGAGTTTCTATCTCACAATTTTTTAGAATTGGCAGATATAAAGTCAGAATTGCGAAATATAAAGTCAGAATTGTTAGATGTTATATGAGTTATAAACTCACAATTGCGACATAAATGTACAATTCAGGGAAGAGAAGTCGTAATTGTGAGATAAAAAAAGTCGCAATTTTAATTTTTTATTCTGTGGCGGAAACAAAAAACAAAGTTACTTGATTTAAACAAAAAAAAAAGTCTTATATATAACCTACATTTAGCTTTTTACTTCTGGCAATTGTATTTAAGCTTAAAAAGTCATAAAAGATAATCACGATGAGTAAACTTTTGTTGATCACAGAGCTTATTAATTTCAGTAATAATCCAAAAGTTTATTAATTACATTTAATTTATGCATTTAGCAGACGCTTTTATCCAAAGCGACTTACAGTGCATTCAGGCTATACATTTTTTACCAGTATGTGTGTTCCCTGAGAATCCTATTATCCTACTGGGATCTTGTCGAGGCGAGGGAACCAGGGTGATGCAAACTTACGGGTTGGCCTGCAAAAATACCTCATCACTACTGTGTAAACCTGACACTTTGATGATAAAAACCAGATACTTACAGCAGCCAATCGACAGCAACGATGAGGGTGACATCACTGGCAGGAAGGCCCACTGCTGTGAGCACTATCACCATGGTTACCAGTCCAGCATTTGGAACTCCGGCTGCACCAATGCTGGCGACTGTTGCCGTGATACTACGGAATGAACATGTCAAAAAAGTATCACTCGTCCTTCATAAAGCCACTTAACTCTATTATATCACACCAGCTGGCTTATATCCCGCCTACCTAATGGTAACAATCTGGCCAGCGTCCAGGTCGTAGTTGTTCAGCTGAGCTATGAATATAGAAGCAACAGCTTCATACAGTGCAGTGCCGTCCATATTGATAGTCGCACCAACTGGAAGCACGAAGCGAGTGATTCTCTTGTCGATCCTGTTGTTCTCCTCTGCGCATCGGAACGTGACCGGCAGAGTGGCTGAGCTGATACAGTGAAGACACTTGTTATTGCAAAATAGCAGTTTTCTTTGATTGTTGTGGATTTAAAAAGTCTGTTCGATCACAAAAACATCTAAAACTGGAAAGACAGATCTAAAAACAGCTAAAAAATAATGATCAAAACACAACATTAAAGGCTGCTTCTCAGACTTTTTTTTAAAACAAGAACCTTTATTTCGGATGCGATTAATCGCGATTAATCGTTTGACAGCACTATTAAAAATATAATTTGAAGCTTTGAAGTTCACTACAAGTGCACATCTTTTTCACAAAGACTGACTATATCAAGATATTTGCTCTTTAAGGCTCTTCCAGACGGTGAATCGGGCCAAAAGTCTAGGTTTGCTTAGATTTTTGCTCCGATTAACAGTCTGGATGAGTTGACGCTAGTTGCTCAAAATCAGAGCCAGTCTGCAGATTTGAGTAGACAGATTTCACAGAAAATCACATAGTTTATCACGGGCACAGACTCTGATTTTTTCTTAGCTTCAGCCTTGGATTCCATCCAGTCATTTTAAGTCAATTTTAGAACACATCATGTTTTCATCTGTCATGTGTCTCCTATCAAAAATACACACGTTTTGTGTGAATTTGTTGCGTTCGGAACGACCTGAATGTGTTAGTGTGTGATCCTCGGTGGTTTAGTGTATAATTTATAGTTTTTTCTCTGTAACCATTTACAAACTCGGCAACTGTATGATGTGTAGTGTTTTAAAGTCTCTTCAGATGTTAAGTTGTGTAGTGTATTCCAGCCTTTAGTCAACATACCCAGATAATACAGACGCCAGAATGTTTGTCGGCTCACCTTGAGGAAATCATGAGAGCAGTTAGCAAGGCCTGTGCCATTCCCAAAGTGAAGGTGAATGGATTCTTCCTCACAAACACAAAGTATATCAGTGGGAGGAATACCATGGAATGGATGGCTAGTCTGTGAAAGGAGAACATATTTTAAAAAAACAATCCACCGTACATTATCATGAGCAATGAACATTAGAATAGACATTTAGAACAATCTGTGTAAAATATAGCTTTAAAGGGTTAGTTCACCCAAAAATGAAAATTCTGTCATTAATTACTCACCCTCGTGTTGTTCGAAACCCGTAAGACCTTCGTTCATCTTCGGAACACAATTTAAGATATTTTTGATGAAATCTGAGGGCTCTCTGACCCTCCCATAGACAGCAAGGTAACTACCACGTTCAAGGTCCAGAAAAGTACCAAGATGATCGACAAAATAGTCCGTGTGACATCAGTGGTTCAACTGTAAAGTTACGAAGCTACGAGAATACTTTTTTGCGCAGAGAAAACAAAAATAACAACTTTATTCCACATTTTCATTTCTACTGTGTCACTAGGTCAGAGAGTCCTCAGATTTCATCAAAAATATCTTAAATTGTGTTCCGAAGATGAACGAAGGTCTTACGGGTTTGGAACAACACGAGGGTGAGTAATTAATGACAGAATTTTCATTTTTGGGTGAACTAACCCTTTAATTTCAGTAGAATTAAAAAGCTGTTTGGTGTTATTTGTTGTTGTTTGTTTTTGTTGCCAGCCACGACCAACATTTTTGATCATTTCCACAAGACTCTCTAGCTTCATGCTTTCTTTTGTTAAACAACACTTGAATGTCTGTAGGTTTCATAAAGTAACATTTTGAACAAAAAGCTGAGAAAATCTAATTTTTGTTGGATTCAGATCTGTGATTAAAACATAGATGAAGTAGATCACTTCCATCAACACTCCTGAGTCGAAATTTCATTCAGTAACATTAGGCATTTTTGATTTATATGCTGTTTAATGTCTGATGGTCGTGTTATTTTTACATATGTGACTCTGGACCACAAACCAGTCTGAAGTCGCTGGGGTATATTTGTAGCAATAACCAACAATACATTGTAACAATACAGAATTATCATTTTTTTCTTTTATGCCAAAACTCATTAGAATATTAAGTAAAGATCATGTTCCATGAAGATATTTCGTAAATTTCCTACCGTAAATATATCAAAAATGTATTATCATTCATTAGTAATATGCATTGCTAAGAACTTCATCTGGACAACTTTAAAGGCGATTTTCTCAATATTTAGATTTTTTTTGCACCCTCAGATTCCAGATTTTCAAATAGTTGCATCTCGGCCGAATAGTGTCTTATCATAACAAACCATACACCAATGGAAAGCTTATTTGTATAAATCTCAATTTTAAAAAAACTGACCCTTATGACTGGTTTTGTGGTCCAGGGTCACATATGCTTCTGCTTACATACGTGATCGCTTGTTTCTACTTCTTCTTCACCATGTTTTGATCCAGACATTCAATACTCTTTCAGAAGATGTGTAATAGTGCCTCCTACATAAATCAGTGAAACAAAGAAAGCCGGACATTTCAGTCCATGGGGTGGACTCGTTGTCCTGTAAATGACGTACAATTCTGTCAATGGCGGGGAAAGAGTTAAAAGCATGCAGTATTTTTGCCAAGGTCACTTGGATTTATATCCTCTGTAGTCTGAAGAGCTACAGTTTTTCTGTTTGACTCAGCAGTGTGCAACCCAAACACGTCCTTTCAGTTCATTCCACATGAGTGCATACAGCTATTGAATCTCCTGACTGATGTTCGGTTGCCTAAATCACTCAAATGAGTGGAAATGTGGAGTTTATGAAATGTATAATAAGCACAACTGCAGCTTGAGCAGTTTTAAATGTCTGTGGCTCTTATCTGTGTGTGAACAGAGCCGACAGTAAATCTGCTCCTCTGCTAATCAAGAAGAGAACATTAAAGAAGCTTGTTCACCCGCTGAGCACCGTCACCATGTACAGGCCCATCTTCCTGAAGATTTCCCAGTCGTCCACCTCCATGATCTTGGCAGCAATCAGGAACAAGATGCCAACGGGCATGTAACTGCCAGAGGAAATTCATTAAGTATCAGTACATTTATAGTCAATATTACTCATAATTCCAAGAAGTTTTTCATTTATAGGCTGATGTATCTTCCTACATCTTTTTATCAAATGCATAACTGTAATAAAAATTAGATGTTTGTTTTCTAAAGAAAAAGTGAGTGGTGCTCCCTGTGGGTGGTTGCTAGGGTGTATCTACGTAGTTTCAAAGGTTTTCTGAAATGGTTGCTAAGGAACTGCTATGTGGTTTCTAGGGTATTCAGAGTGGTTGCTATGTGGTTTCGAGGGTATTTTCTGTGGTTGCTATGTGATTTCTAGGGTATTTTGGGAGGTGGGGAGAGAATTGCTAAGTGCTGGCCAGGGAGTTCTAGGTGGTTGCTATACAGTTTCTAGGGTGTTGCTAAACGGTTGCAATACCATTTCTAGGGTATTCAGAGTGATTGCTAGATGGCTGTTATGCAGTTTCTAGAGCAGGGTTCCTCAAATCTTGCCCTGGAGGGCCAATGCGCTGCAGAGTTTAGCTCCAACCCTGATCAAACTCACCTACCTGTGATTTTCTAATGATCCTGAAGACATTGATTAGCATGCTCCGGTGTGTTTGATTAGGGTTAGAGCTAAACTCTGCAGGAAAGTGGATCTCGTGGGCCAGATTTGAGGATCCCTGTTATAGAGTATTACGAATGGTTGCTAAGAAATTGCTATGTGGTTTCTAGGCTTTTCTGGGTTGTTGCTATGCAGTTTCTAGGGTAATCTGAGTGGTTGCTCTGTTATTCCTAGTAGTGTTAAATTTGTCAGCCATTTTTAATTTAGTCTTAGTCTTTTAAATTAGTCTTAAAATTTATTTTAATTAGTCTAAATTAGTCTTAAGGCCCGTTCACACTAAGAACGATAACTATAAAGATAACGATATTAGCGTCCACACCAGCGAACGATATCGTCTGTTTATTCTAAGCGCACACTCGTCTGCCGCTTTAAATTCTCGAGCTAGTGACAGCAGGATGGATTCTGATTGGCTGTCAATGTTTTATCGTTCATCAGCTGGAAAAAATCGTTCTGAAAGTGATTCCAACAATATCGTTTCTCTGTGCCTTTATCGTTATAGTTGTGGTGTGGACTCTGCTACTCTTTAATATTGAGAACGATTTTTAGAACTATATCTTTATCATTATCTTTATAGTTATAGTTCTTGGTGTGAACGGGGCTTTAGTCTTGTGTAAAATTTACTTTTTAGTTATTATCATATTTAGTCAACCTTGTCCTGTTTTTGTTTAGTCAATGAAAACTTCAACACATTTTCGTCATGCTGTATAGTGGTTAAACTGAGATATAATATATATATATATATATATATATATATATATATATATATATATATATATATATATATATATATATATATATATATATAACTGAGCTGAGCTGGATGTTGACATCACTGAATTAATGATGAACTGCCTTTAACTGAAAAATGAGTGTTTACTATTGTCATTTTGCATTATTGACACACTATTTTCCTAATTAATGCTGTTCAGTTGCTTTGACACAATCTGTATTGTTAAAAGCGCTATATAAATAAAGGTGACTTGACTTGACATATCCTTACAAGTAAAATTTTTGCTGTATTATTTGTGTCCCCTTCAAAAATTGCTCTTGAGAAATTTTATGTTTATTGTCCCCCCCAACTGTCAGATGAAATTTACGCCCCTGCCTGGAGTGAGAATTACTCAGGAATAATTAACATGCTTGCGATTAAGTACATGTTATTTTTTCTAAATTTTTCTAAAAGTAACAACTGATCTCCCTATTTGGGGTAACTAAATTTACACCAGGGACACATGGTGCTGGATTTAAAATTTGGGCATCAAAAGGGTTGAGTAAAGTGGGAGATTTATTTAGAAATGAAACTATGCTCAGTTTTCAGGAATTAAGACAAAACTTTGATTTACCTAAAACTTTTTTTTTTTTTAAATCTTCTAATTAGGAATTTTTATTGATAAGACACAGCATCGTTCTCCTTTCTTGCCGGATATGTCCCCTTTAGAAAAATTACTTTGAACCACTTCAGTGGGGGTAGGCAAATTTGTTTATTTTATAGACTAATCTCCACTAACTGTTTATGGAAGTGTCCCCAAGATGAAAGTTTTTGGGAAAAAGTTTAAAACTTTTTATCCCTGGTGTTGAAACAAAATGTTCCCAAATGTCCAAAACTCTGTATACTAAATATTTTCCCTATAATGTGCATTTTTACAATGTGTATAATTTTTTATTTCCTTTTCTTTTTTTTCTTATTATTTTTCTTTTTAATGTTAAAGTTTCTAAAATCAATAAAGACAGTGTTGAAAAAAGTAACAATTGACTTACAAGTTTATATTAGAATTTTTTTATAATAACATTATCTATACATTTTATTACTTATAATAAAAAAGAGCAATTATGAGTAAATATATATATATATATATTTATTTTTTAATTTTTTTTCTCAAAATTACAACCGCAAAGATTTTTGTCATTGGAGAAATTTATTTTTACATTTCAGGTATTGCACTTTCACCAATAAGCACAAATCATGTGGACTCACAGACATGGTTTATTTGACCTCTTCTAGTGTATTGATTTATTATGGGCTATTTATTATAGAAATTAATATCAAAGACTTAGATATGCACTCTCTCTACTAGGGATGTAACGATTAACCGCAAGTTAAAATCGGTTGAGATGCTAAACAAATCGCGATTCATTTAGGGGTAGGAGTTTATATGAATGCATGTCTGAGGGGAACTTACTGTCTTTAAAAAAGTTTAGATGGTATTTTTTCTTTTCATCTTGCATCTGTATAATGCATATTAAAGTTCATAAGTGCAGCGCTGCTTTGTTTACAGCGGAAACCAAGGAAATGCTTTAAGCGCCACCTGCTGGCAGAGAGTGAATCTGCGTCTCGTTCAGCTCGTCGGCTGTTTCGGTTTCATGCAGATATTTTTATGTATAGTTTCACAAAATTGAAGTCAAAACCATTCTGTTTTTGCTTCAAATTTCGAAATTATACAATCTAATTTAGATTAAGAACTGCTCATGGTGCATGTATGCAGCATCTTTGTTTGGATCATGATTAAAATGCTGTGGTTGCCACTAATTTGAAATGGAAAGAACAGACAAAGCCTTAGTTTGTTTATATGAAGAGATTTATTTTATTTGGGTTATTTATTTTATTTGGGGCTTGTTTTAAAATTTCAATTCAGTTTTGTTATTTACATTTACATTATATTAAAATGTTGTCATTTAGAAGACGCTTTTGTCCAAAGCGACTGACAAATGAGGACAATAGAAGCAATCAAAACCAACAAAAGAGCAATAATATGCAAGTGCTATATTAGTATATTATTATAGTGTTATATTTCAATTTCACAAAGAAATGTGCAGCATTTTGTCCAAGCAATAATAAAAGGACACATTTAATTTATAATTTGTCTTAAATCTCATTTTGTTAAAACAAATAAATAATCGTGACTCGAATCGAATCGTGAGTTGAGTGAATCGTTACATCCCTACTCTCTACATTATGAAAACTGGTAAAAACAAACAACAAATATTTAACAGTGAAATTCCTAATAGTAATTCCAATAATTCCAAATTGCAACAATGTTCCTCTATTAAAACAACAGCGGTTGAGAAAGTGCATTTATTCAGCAACCACAATCCCAAACAAGAATTCATTTAAGATGAACATCTCACATGGAGATCAATAAACTTCAGCTTACTTGTTTGTCGGAGTTTTCAGATCATCGTCAGCGCTACAGCGATGAAGTTGCCAGATTGCAAAAATTAAGCAAACCACCGGGCAGAAAACATACCCTTTTAACAGAGAAGCCGTGATTTGGGTATTTGAACTCTTGATATCTGGCAACCTCACACATTAAAGTAGTAGAGGCATGTACAGCAGTTCGCAATAATATTTTGTCTCCTTTTTTTTGACGAAAATAAAAAGAGATTTTGGTATAGTTTTTATTTTTTTAAATACATTTTAGTCTCGTCTTTTATCGTCAATGATATTGCATGTTGATATAGTCACAGTTATCGTTTATTGACCTTATTGTCGTCTCGTCATCGTCTCATTTTAGTCATGGGAAAAAAGCTTGTCAACAAATATTTTCGCCATAGTGTTCGTTAACTAAATTAACACTTAATTCCTAGAGAATGCTAGGGTGGTTTCTAGGGACTAGCTATGGAGTTCTAGGTGGTTGCTATGCAGTTTCTAAGGTACTCTGGGTGGTTGCTAGGGAGTTCTCAGTTGTAGCTAATGTGGTTTCTATTCTGGTTGGTTGCTAGGGAATTGCTTTGTGGTTTCTAGGGTGTTTTGGGTGGGTGCTAGGGAGTTGCTATGTGGTAGCTATGGAGTTCCAATGTGGTTGCTATGTGGTTTCAAGCGTTTTCTGGGAGGTTGCTGGGGTGTTACTATGGTATTGAGAGTTTTCTGGGAGGTTGCTAGGAAGTTGCAATGTGGTTTCTAGGGTGTTCTGTGTGGTTGCTATGGGGTTTCGATGGTATTCTGGGTGGTTGCTCGGAAGTTGCAATGTGGTTGCTAGGGTGTTCTGGGTGGTTTCTTACTGACCCAAGTCAATACAGCCCATCCTCAAGTCTGAGTATGAGCGATAATAGTGATGATTATAAATAATGATTCCTGCTTGTAAGGTGTCAGAACTAACCACATAATAATCTGAACGAGTCTCATGGTGGCCTCATTAAGAGCATCGAAGAACTCCAGCAGGATTTGACCCCTTTCTCCCATCTTGCCGATGACCAGGCCGAACGTCACACAGAATACAATCAGACCAAGTACATTAATGCCATCTGAATATGAGCCCACAATCTTGTAGTCTTTGGTCAAATTCTACGGAATAAAGAAGCCAAAAATTAATACATTCTCCAGCATACATTCTCCATTCATTTTTCAGTCTTTCTCTCACCTGTGCAACTGTTGAAATAATTGTGGTGAACGGTGGAAATGTAGTCATATTACTTGTGCTTATGTTGGTTTTCGATGGTTCAATCTCCTTGCGCTGCGTCTTATACTAAAACACAGATGATGTTTATTGAAACTAAATATTATATCTGCATGCCTTAATATAAGTTAAAACATATTATATTTTACCTGCTGAAAACAGGCTTGCACAAGATTTTCAGGAAACATATTCCTATGAAGAAATGAGATAAACAAACCACTTGTTTAAAGTGCTTGATATAAATTCATGATCATATTATAGGTAACACTTTAATATTGGGACCAATTCTCACTATTAACTAGTTCTCTAGCATGCATATTGGCTGTTTATTAGTACTTTTAAAGCACATATTCTGCATGAGCATATTTTAGATCCCTTAATTCTACCCCATACCTAAACTTAACAACTATGTAACTAACTATACATTTTTTATAGTTTATTGATGAAAAAGTCATAGTTAATAGTGAGAATTGGCCCCCAAACTAAAGTGTGGCCAAATTATGCTATGTTACGTTACGTTACGTTACGCTATATGTTATTTTAATGCGATCAGGACATATAAGCCATACCAAAAATGGTCATTGCCCAAGTTTGTTATTTATTGCATTGAATATCATGCATTCCTTAAGTGTTCAAGTATGCATATTATGCATATTTGTATATTATCTTTCTTACAACATAGGTAAACCAAGGTGGGCAATTTTTACCTAACCAGGTCCAGTAAGGTGTCAACAGTGGTCACATTCGGAGTGCTTCCTGCTCTCTCGATATTATCAGCACTTTGAGACACCCCGGGTTTAATCGTCGTCACAAGAACGATTCCTTTTAAGCACAACATCATTGTTAAACAATCACAATTTATGTCTTTTAAGTTTATTGATGTGATTCTTACGTGACTCACCAAGAATGACAGCAATTATGGTAGTGGAGAGGTAATAAACCACTGCACGCAGACCGATTCTGCCCGACACCTCGGAGTCCAGCGCTGCCACTCCTTCACAAACAAGAAGTTATGACTACTTATTCATTCTCCAGAGAACACACTTGACCCACTTAACAATGGCAACAAAGAACGTTAACCAATGCAAGTTACACTGCAACAAAAAAAGCTCTGTAGCTACAGTTTCCCTCCAAAAGTTTGGAAGTGCCCCAGACGTGAGGTTTCAGACATTATCAGCAGCATAAATCCGTGTCTTTTTTAGATGATTTGCACTGATAAGGGACTAAGTGAATGAAAACATCCTGCAAAGTTTTAAATTTGAAAGTGCACCGTGTATAAAGTTATTGTCTCTCAAAAGAAAGAGTCGACTCTGAATCATTGAAACGAGTCGTTTTTCAAACGAATTCCAAGCCGTTTCATGTTGACGTCAACATGAAACATTAGCATATTCCCCGCCCACTTGTTGGTCTTTTGTTGGTCTGATTGAAAATGCAAAATCATTCTTTGCCACTAGGTGCCGCTTTTGGAGTGGTAAAAATAGTGGTTTCCCCGGTAACGCTGTACACAAAGCAGCACTGCGCTCACAAACGCTGCTTTATCAGGCATTACAGGTATGATGAATTGAAAATGAAATCGACCAATCACCGCAGATTAGCGTCACGCAAAAGAGGGGTTTGGAAAAATGAATCTTTGAGCGAATCGTTTGGGAGTCGTTGAGCAAGTAAGGTAAAAATAAATGCATATTATAAGACAATGAAAGTGTTTTTTGACCTTGCATGCATGTCAACCTGTTGTTGGGGACTCCCAAAACCAAACTATGAACCTTTCAGAACCCATAATAGGGGCAATTTAAATCACAAAATGTAAAATTAAAATATAAACACTGTTTTGAAATAAAAACTATTAAAATAAACTACTTACTAAAAAAAAGGTTAAATATGTTGAGTTTTTACCTGAATATAACCATTAACCATCAACCATCAAAGAACCGAGAACATGTGAATGATTTGTTAAATTATAGAAATATTAACTTAAAATATGTAAGGTGGTACTTTAAGTAAATAAATATTTTAAGCTAATGGGGCTCAAATTTGACTTTGTTCTCCTTTAAAACACTAGATGTCACAGAATTCACCTCGGCACTTTTCTTAACAACTGCGTTTGACTTTGCACGTGAAAATTTGGCTGATCCTTGACTGATCGCGAACAATGATTCTGCATTTTGATTTCATATTTAATAGACAAAGACTTTAATAGACTATATTTTGAGACAAAGGACTTGCTAATGTTTTTCAGTTTTGTTCAAGGGAGTCAAAGCAACGTTTCTTTAAAACGATTTGAAAGTATGGTATTTGTGGTAAAAAGCACAATAATTAATTAAAGGCACAATAATTAACATGATAATAAATAGCTGGCTGACTTTTCCATTTGTTGACATGACATGGCTAGACTCAGATGGTAAATATTATATACGACTATTAATTTGGGTGTCAACCTTAGAGATAATCACCATATTTATAATTAAACCATCATATTTAAAAATCTGTAAGGTGTTACTTTAAGTAAATAAATATTTTAAGCTAATGGGGCTCAAATTTGACTTTGTTCTCCTTTAAAACACTAGATGTCACAGAATTCACCTCGGCACTTTTCTTAACAACTGCGTTTGACTTTGCACGTGAAAATTTGGCTGATCCTTGACTGATCGCGAACAATGATTCTGCATTTTGATTTCATATTTAATGATATTAAATGCTGTAGATTTATATAGCAAATGAGAATTGATCAAATTGTTGACTATATTTTGAGACAAAGGACTTGCTAATGTTTTTCAGTTTTGTTCAAGGGAGTCAAAGCAATGTTTCTTTAAAACGATTTGAAAGTATGGTATTTGTGGTAAAAAGCACAATAATTAATTAAAGGCACAATAATTAACATGATAATAAATAGCTGGCTGACTTTTCCATTTGTTGACATGACATGGCTAGACTCAGATGGTAAATATTATATACGACTATTAATTTGGGTGTCAACTAGAGATAATCACCATATTTATAATTAAACCATCATATTTAAAAATATGATATTAATCATATCATATAATAAAGTATCATATTTATTGTTGCTACTGTTAAATTATCATGAGATCTCCTTAAAGGGGTCATATGATGCGATTTCAAGTTTTCCTCTCTCTTTGGAGTGTTACAAGCTGATTGTGCATAGATAAGATCCCTGAAGCTGCAAAGACTAAAGTCTCAAAACCAAAGAGATATTCTTTATCAAAGTTAAGACTCTGAGGGACTTTGTAGAAAACGAAGCGGTTGAGAGAGGCGGGGCATAGAGGAGCTACAATAATGTACAGTATTTGAAAAATAATGTGTTTTTTGAACATTAAAGCATGTCAACATATTCTGTTACACCAAATACACAAAATAATGATCTTTAAAAAAGCATCATATGACCCCCTTTAAATATGTTCAGAACCTTTACTTTTTTAAATAATTTTGTTTCTGTATTTTCTTTTACTGTATATTTGTTGTACACACTTTGCTAAAGTGATTGTTTTGAACAAAGTATTTGTATAAATGCCCTGTGTGTGGGGCAAAAAGCCCACCTTGCCACCTCGTACATTTATACGATTTTTAAACAAAACTTTTATGATTTATTTTCACACAAAATCTGTTACTCCATCGACGCTCAATAAAAACATTGATATTTTTTCTGCAGTCATACACTAGTGAAAAGCACATTTTACTTAAGGTGTGCCTTTAGCCTCGCTGCACCCTATTATAGTTATATTTCTGTTTACATTTTCTGTTTTGACTTTAATTTTAGATAAAGTTTTAGTCATTTTGTGTGTTTTTGTCATTTTCATTACTTTTTTTAAATGTCTATATGGTTTATTTAAAAAAATTTTTTTTTTTTTTGTAATTTATTAATATTATATATATTTTTTAGCTTTAGTTTATTTAGTTTTAGTTATTTTAGTACCTCAAGTTAAAATCCTTGGAAACTACCTGAAATAAAGTTTTTTTTTTCATATTTTATTTTATTTAAATGGTAAAGTGATAAAGTAATAAACTTTTTTTTTTTTTTTTAATTAACCACCTTTGGCTAAAAGAAAGTTTGTTACTTTTTTTAAATGTCTATATGGTTTATTTAAAAAAATTTTTTTTTTTTTTGTAATTTATTAATATTATATATATTTTTTAGCTTTAGTTTATTTAGTTTTAGTTATTTTAGTACCTCAAGTTAAAATCCTTGGAAACTACCTGAAATAAAGTTTTTTTTTTTTCATATTTTATTTTATTTAAATGGTAAAGTGATAAAGTAATAAACGTTTTTTTTTTTTTTTAAATAACCATACTTGGCTAACAGAAATGTTTGAGAATCATAAACAGGTATGACTAATGACCCACATATTAATGACAATTTTCAAATATAATATAATATAATGTGTTTTGTAATTATAGCTAGTGGGTGATTCTGACATTCTGTGAGATTGAAAAAGACAGAAGACCCTGGCAGGGCTGTGATTAGTTTTTTTTTTATGTGTGGACCCTCGTCCCTGAAGGTGGCCCTGGACACTGGTAACATAAGGGCAACATTTACAACCTCTGAATCTTCACTGCGAGTCATAAATGGAGATACTGTGATGGGCTGAAGAGAGAGCGATACCTGTTATCATGCTGGAGACGATGAGAGGCAGGATGACCAGCTTTAGCATTCTCATCAGGATTTCTCCCGGGAAGCCAAAGTACTGCTTCTCCAGCTGGGACAGAGAGGTGTAGTCCCGCACCAGCACTCCCAGCGCGATCCCTGCAGACAGAAAGACAGAAAGCACGTCAAATCAGTGTGAAGCTCTCCATTGTGCCCAACCTACACGAAGCCCGAAAAAAGCCAGACTGAATGTACAGACCTAAATATTCCAATAATATCTCAAGATCAACTTCATATTCATTTGTGGTGAATTACTAGTCTGATTGTACTGTATCAAAATGATCATCGTCCCTGATCTTTAGAGTGATTTCACAGTGAGTGAGACAGAACCCAAATCAAAGGATGCTAACAATAAGAAGAGCGCACTCGTAAATGCTTTGTGATATTCAGGCCACAAATAATAACCCTGATGTATTTGTTGTCAATTAACACGAGGTGTGCTGAATTGCCTGCTGCTGGTAAACTGATAAATATATTTCAGACAAATGTGTCATTTTGAGTTTTCAACCATCTCAGTTTCATTCTTCTATAGGGTTGCAAAAAGGTGTTTAATTTCCAGTAAATTTGGGAAATATTCCAGAAATGTTGGAAACTTTCCAGGATTTTTTTTTTTTATATTCCAGGGATTTTTGGAAAGTTTCCGGAAATTTACCAGAAACCTTTGCAACCCTATTCTTCTATAATGATGGATTTTGATACAGTCAGATAGAGCGTATATCAAATGAACTAAACAGCTTTCCAATACCCTTAATGAAGTCCATTTGACTGCACTGCAGCTACAGCAAATAACATTTATATTTATGTGTCTGTTTCCAATCTCCTTCTATAACGTCAGGCATAATTTACAAAAAGTTGCACAGGAAAATCTTTGCTTTTAGCAAACATCAGATCAAATGTGTGCTGAGGTGCATTTGTCGTTGTTCTTTTATCCCTTCTCAAAAATAACTTGTGTACGTGTTTTTTTTTTTAAATGATATATTTTTTAAAACTTTACTTGCAGATGTATTAATGAAATAAAAGGACACTTAAGTGTACTTAAAGAGAGAGACTTTCATGAAGGTTTCTTAACACACTTTAGTAGACTTTTAAAAGCGTCAAATGTCAGTGTTGTGTCAAGTTTGTTGTGTTTTATAGAAGTACACTTATTTTGATGTGTTGACTAGCATACTAAAGCACATGCAAAGTACTTGATTATGATTTTAACTGTAGATTACATTACATTTAAAGTTAACATTTTTAAATTTACTTAATTGCAACTTCATCATTATGTTCAAAGACCATAGAAGTAATTATGAAATTATGTATAAAGAAAGATGTACTTAAGTGGATCCAGAAACACTCTAAAGTTCAGCTAATTGCATTTAATATACATTTAAATTATGTGAACAAGTTTGCACTTAAGTACTTTCTTTTTATTCTAAAAGATATTATTTCCATAGCAAGTAACGTATGCTAAAATGTACTTCTTTTTCACAAAAGATGGCTTCACTGAAGACGTCTTGAATGTTTAACGAGGCTAAACCAAACCCAAGTAACCACAAATGCAACAATCAATTACAATGGTCTCTGATGTACTGTAACATATCGTTATTACATTTTAGCGTCATAATGATTATGGTGCTTATGACTGAGTAAATAAAAGACGATATAAAACACTGAAAGAGTGATTAGCTTGACCTGCCTTTTGTTTTATTGTAGGAGACTGCACAAGCTTGCATGGCATCACAACAATCTGTGTTTTGACCATTGCACAAACATGGCCATATAAATCCAGAAAATAAAATAAAATAACAAGAGCATAATTTACTATAAGTATTAAACGGGCTCAGGACTGAGTGTTTGGTATACATAAAACATTAACCACTATTTTGGCTATTTTTATAATGTAAAAATGCAATCAAAATAACATTATTATTAATATAGCAATATTGCACATATTATAAAAGTGTATTAATTTTATATAAAAATAGGACATGCCATCACTGCAGTCAAGACTTTTCTCATTGTCTTGTCAGTACATATGGTGTATAATCTATGACCGCTGCTTAATTGCCTCACCGATCAGCTCAGAAATGCCTAATAGAGCAATAGTGAGATTTTATTGGAAAGCCTATAAGTTCTGAGAATTTTGCCAAGCATTAAACCATTAATATTGTGATGACTAAGCTTTCACAAACTGGCCAGTTTGTGGCGAGGCAAATAACTACTCATGGTTGTCATAAAGACTTTTTTTGTACATTTCTGCACAAAAAATATAGGGAAGAGTTGGCATTCGGGTGACGTTGTCTCAGTAACTGTAAGGTTATATATTTGAATTACACAAATGACTTGTCAAAACTGTATTTAATTAGAATATTTGTGAATACTGGCTTTAAAAAATGTTGTAGGCTAATAGCTGATAAGCAAACAAATGCACATAATTAAACCATGCTGGCTTATATTAAAGGGGTCATATGATGCGATTTCACGTTTTTCTTTCTCTTTGGAGTGTTACAAGCTCTTGGTGCATAAAGAAGATCTGTAAAGTTGCAAAGACTAAAGTCTCAAATCCAAAGAGATATTCTTTATAAAAGTTAAGAGTCAACCACGCCTACCTAAAACGGCTCGTTCTAACACGCCCCCACATGTCTACATCACTATGTGGGAAGATTTGCATAACGCCGCCCAAATGTTCACGCAAAGAAAGAAGGCGAAACTTTTATTCTCGCTGTAGTATTGTTGTTGCCGCCGCCATGTCGTGAATGCGCTGTGTGTTTCGTTGTGAAAGCGAAACTACTTTGTTTGGTCTTCCAAAAGAGGACGATATCTGCTTCGTCATGCCTAGAGCTGATCCGTGCTGGTCGCTGAGGAAATACATCAACTTTGCGCTGTGGATCGCCGGATCGGCTTTCACCGTGGACGAAGCGGAGTCCAACCCCCAGCCCGGGGTCGTCATATGTGGTTGCCGCAGGCATCACAATATGGTAGGGACGTAACATTTCCGTCACACGCTTGATGTATTCGGCCAATCACAACGCACTGGATAGCTGGCCAATCACAGCACACCTCGCTTTTTCAGAACGATGAGCTTTGTAAAAATGTACGTGTTTCAGAAAGGCGGGGCATAGAGGAGAAACAATAATATGCAGTACGTGGAAAATAATGTGTTTTTTTAACCTTAAATCGCATAAACACATTTCATTACACCAAATACACAAAATAATGTTCTTTTTAGCAGCATCATATGACCCCTTTAAGACAAGGTTCAACTATGTGATGAGGATATATTTTAACAGAAAGGTTGAACTGAGCTCTCAGAAAGTTCTCACATGTGTTCTATTGTATTTTATTAGTTACAGACATTTTGTATCACAGTTTACTATTTTCACTGCATGTTGAATTGTTTTGTTTATCATAACAGTTTACATTTTCATGAAAAGTCGAAGCCTGTATGCTGGTTTGCTGATTTCCCAGTCTGGCCAAGCTGAAAAACATCTCTAAAACCAGACCTCAAACGAGCTTGGCCAAACAGGGAAACCAGCAATCCGTCGTATTGTTTTGGTTTCCACATGTTTTTTTTCTGTATTTTTAATAAGTATATTGTAAAAGATGGCTTTTTTTTTTTAAAGCAAAAGTTTCTCCAAAAATTTAATTTTTCCTCCAAGATATAGATGAGTTTGTTTCTTCATCAGAACAGATTTGGAGAAATGTAACATTCCATCACTTGTTCGCCAATGGATGCTCTGCAGTGAATGGGTGCCGTCAGAATGAGTGTCCAAACAGCTGATAAAAACATCCCAATAATCCACACCACTCCAGTCCATCAATTAATGCCTCATGAAATTAAGTCTGCATGGTTCTAAGCAACAAATCCTTAAGGCGTTTTATCGTTAGACTGACGCTTTTGACCAAAAAATCATATAGACATATTTGTTTAGAGCTGTTTTCGCTTGTAAATGATGCTTGATCTGTGCATTGTTCTCTCCTGGTTGAGATTAAATGGCCTGTTTAATGGAGAAAGCAGTATTATGGATAGAGGAGCAAACGGAAGCAATAGTTGATATTTGAAAAAGTCTTAATGATGGATTTGTTTCTTACAAACACGCAACTTTTCACTTCACAATACATTAACTGACGGACTGGAGTGGTGTGGATTACTTGTGATGTTTTTATCAGCTGTTCGGACTCTCATTCTGACGGCACCCATTCACTGCAGAGCATCCACTGGTGAGCAAATGATGGAATGCTAAATTTCTCCAAATCTGATGAAGAAACAAACTCATCTACATCTCGGACTAAATTCTCAGCAAATACTCATTTTTGTGTGAACTAGTCATTTAAATTAGGATTTCATATTTTTAAAAAGGTTGCATGTTGTCACAAAAGATCAACATACGTCCAATGTCTTATTAAACATATTTCTAACCAGTAACTATGGGCAAGTTCATATACAGACTTTCTAAAACAACAAAGTCACTGGAATAAAGTGTGACAACTAGCCCCGATCTCTTTATAAGCTACAATGTGTCACTGCTTTTGTGAGATTTTTACTGTGTCATGCTGGAAGTCTGGTCACGTTTCTCTGTGGCAGTAGTACAATATCTAGACGCAAACACACAGAGATCAATGCCTTTATTCATCTCATTCACCCTTCAACACACCTGCAGCTAAATGCAACAAACACTTCAATTGCTGTTATTGTCAAACCAGCCATTGAATGATATCAAATCAGCGGTGCAGATCCATCGAAACAGCAAGCACAGACAGAGAATTAGCGCTGATATGAATTAAAAACAACAGCACTAGATACATAATTAAAGGCACGAGACGTGATAGAGCACAACAATGCCGCGAGATGGACGATGCAGAGAAATGTGGAAGAAAGATGAACGCGCTCCAGCCCATCTTACCCAGTATCACCGAGCTGATGGTTGCTATGAGAATCCAGTTCCTCTTCAACAAGCCCTTCACATCCCTGCCTCTCCGCTCTTTCTTCCCCAGCAGATCCATGACGGAGACGCGAATGAATCTTCTCTTCGTCTCGGTCAGACGGAGCACCGGCGGATGATGTGCGGCGTGAAGCTGCTGTTGGGAGGAAGGGGTGGTGTGATCTGCTGCTGCTTCTGTCTGTGCCAGAGTCTCTTGATAACCTTTGCTCGGTCGTTTATTGCACCTTGACCTCTGATTTACTGTCACTTCGTCTCATAGGTCCGTAAATGAGGTATAAAAATATTAGAATTCAGAAAGCACAACATAACACTGTCATGTCGACGCTCGTGCTTATTGTGCAATATAGGCTAGTGTAACAATATAAACATCGAATACTTTCACTCATTAGTTAAACATTATAAATCTTGCCTTGTTTTGTTTATATGTAGGTACCGTTTGGTCTGATTAACAATTAACACTCGGTTAAAGAGGAAAGCACGTTCACACCTTTGCTTTCTTTTAAAGCGGTCATATGATGCGATTTCAATTTGTCCTTTCTCTTTGGAGTGCT
>NW_015505641.1:273934-293168 GCF_001515645.1 Sinocyclocheilus grahami | reverse complement strand
CACGACCGGAAGCAGCGGAAGCGGTCGACTGTGGCATAATAAAAGCTCCGCTGCTTTACCCCACATACGCACGACCGGAAGCAGCGGAAGCGGTCGACTGTGGCATAATAAAAGCTCCGCTGCTTTACCCCACATACGCACGACCGGAATGAGCGGAAGCGGTCGACTCTGGCATAATAAAAGCCCCGCTGCTTTCGAGCCGTGTGTCTCGCTCGTTCAGCGGCCTCGTTTCGCTTCGACGGCTTTCAGCCTCACACTGCTTCATTCTACTACGTTAATAAATCATTAGCTCATCCATGAACATGATTTCTGCCCGAGTCCTGTCACATTGCGTCGGCTGTGGAGATGAAGACCACAACTCCCATGATTCCACACTTCATCAAACTAGCCTTTGTTTCTTTGTTTATTTTGAATACGCGCCCTCTAGCGGCGAAAATTATATATTGTGCCTTTAAATACCTTTTTGGCAATAATTGTTTTTTTTTGTAACTTTTAGTCTATTAGTATCACAGTGATGGTGTTTACCCTTATAGTCAAAGTTGAGTAACCATGTTTTTTGGCGTATTGATTAACATTTGTATAACCACAGTTTTACTACAAATACCATGGTTAAACTACGGTTAATGTGTGGTTACCATGATTTAACTATAGTAACCATGTTTTTTTGGTTTTATTTGTAGCAAACTATGGTTAATTTTCGAAAGGGTGGGCATACAGCTCCTATTTAACTGCTGTAAGGTGTGTTTTGTGGTATTAAATATATATATATATATATAATGTGTGTGTGTGTGTGTGTGTGTGTGTGTGTGTGTGTGTTTAGGTGATTTATGAGAAGACACAAATTTGTATAATTAAACAATGTTTTATTAAAAATATAAAATGTAGAAAGTTTTCTGTGAGTGGTAGGTTTAGGGTAGGGGGGTAGAATATACATTTTGTACAGTATAAAAACCATTACTCCCATGGAGAGTCCCCATAAAACATAAAAAACAATGTGTGTTTGTGTGTAAAGATTTGCATGCTTCCATTCCCTTAGTTTCGACAAAACAAGTGTGTTTAATTGTATTGAATGTGTACTTGCAGTGTACTTTAAATTGTAAAAGTAGGCTACTTTTTAAAATACTGTAATTACAGATAATAATAATATCATATCAGATACTAATATCAATGTAATAAAAGGTCACAAGTGTACTTGAAGAGTGCACTAAAAGTTTTACTTTAACGTACACTTAAATCATTGTTTTAATCTTAATCCTCTGTCATGTTTTAAAGAAGTACACTTATTTTGATATGTTGAGTATCATACTAACATGTAAAGCACATGTGCAGTACTTGAGTATAATGTAACTGTACTGTGTACTTAAATACTTAAGTGGGTCAAAAGCACTCTACTGCATATACATTCAAACATATATAAAGTCAATATAAATGTATAAACATAATATTAACTTTATGAATATTTAAAACAAACATTATAGACATTTTAACATACATTATTTCCATATTAAATACTGTTTTTAAAGGTATCCCACCCACTAACAGGTGCCGTGATGAAGAGATAATCGTGTTATTCACTTCACCTGTGTCTGGTTGGTGTATATATATATATATATATATGCTTTAATGATTATAGAGTTTTTCGCCTACTGTGTCATAAAATCAGACATCTGGTCTATAAAAGTATCGTAAATCCATGGATCATTATAATATAATTGTATCATTGTAAATGTATTCTCAGAGCTAAAGAATTTAATAAGCTTTAATGATTTACTTCACAAAAATGTCCACTAGAGGGCGTAACTTCATCAGTTAGTGGTGTGAATAAAACTAGTTGACCTGTTTTGATCAAAAACAGAAATAAACAAAACAATTCACCAGTGCATGATGGGGCTTAAAGATAGTCTATCTTAATTAAAACCTACTTAAACATAGCATTTTATTAAAACGTGGAAAACTGAAGGAATGAAATGTAACTATATTTAAGCTGTGTGCAATTGTATGAGCTGCATCACTGATGCAGAAACTGGGACACAGTAAAGGACCAACTTTTTTACAAATAAAACCATCGAAATAAAACCAGCTTTAGTAACCACGTGACGGAAATGAATCGCTTAAAATGAATCGTTTGGAGGATCCGATTCGCGCAAACGAGTCAGACGAGCAACATGACTATCAGACTCGATTAAATCCTCGAGGGGCGTGGCCTGTTTCAACGACAACACAGTCTACCAATCAGCGTCGAGACAAGAACGCTCTGTGCGGACCACGAACCAATCAGGTGAGAGGGAGGCGGGGCTTCGCCGCGCTCGTCTGCTGTGCGCAGAATCAGACACTGGCTCACTAGAAAGAAGTGCATCTGGCTTTATTTTGATGCACAAGAGCACTCATCTCTTCGGATAAGATAACGTAATCCCCGACATCAGCACAGAGGGGTCTCGCCCGGTTGTATGCATCTCCCCCCGAGCGGAAGAGGCTGTTTTCACCGGAGCAGCGTGGGTTAAAGGTGGGCCTTGCCCGGATATCTGTCTGACAAGCGAACCAAAACCGATCCGGAACCCGCCTGAAGATAACCAGCGCGCTCAGTCCTCCAGAGAGCACACTTGGAGCCCGTTTTGGACTCACACACACTTAGCCAGATGGGTAAGTAAAGCGAAACATGAAGATTTGCAGATCCCTGAACTCCTCGTGACCAGTGTTTGATATTTACAAATGCACACTAGTGAGTGTGTGAGAGTAGCTCGGGCAGTAACTAATGGTTTTGAGCCACAACTCGTCTCGAGAGCCCATCCTTCAGAGAGAGGCTGTGATGTAACGTTGCCATGGATCATTCACAAATGCTCACCAGGACCACACATGCTCATCATCCTGCATCCTTCATTTTTTGGGCTAATTATATTCATCTGGTGTTTGGTGAGATGATCACCAGTGCCTGAAAACTGCTCATGAGTATTTAAACCTGCAGTGCATCAGGTCCATGTTTCCTAGACATCCCCAGTGCATCCCAGTCTTGTGTGGCTGGCAGCCTGTGATGTAACACTTGACACAAATGTGTGAACTAGAACTTGCTGTGTTGAAGTGAATGTGCATGGCAGGTTGATTCAAATGCAGATATGAACGATCAGGATCATGAAACCGTAAGATGGTGAGTCTGCAGAAAAGGAGGTCACATATGAGCAGACATACGCTGAATATTCTGATGGAGGGATGGGCTGCGGTGTGAGTCGGGGCAGTGATTTTCAACCTTTTTTGTCTTATTTACTCCCAACAGTAGACAGAAAATCATAAATATGTTCCTATTAACTGATGTTATCATTTATATTATTATTATTATTAATGCCATATACTGGATATTCTGCTACATGGGTCATCTATGCAAGTTTTTAGGGCTTAAACACAGTATTTTATTTTTAAACCAAAACTTCACCCTCATGCCATTACAAATCTGTCTGGCTTGCTTTCTTGAAAAAGATATTTTAAAGAATGTTCCATTGACTTCTATATTTAGATGTTTTTGAACAGCTGAGAAATCGTATAAATCGTATTTTCAGGACAGGTTACAAAGTAAAAGTATAAAATATGCATGAGTGAATAATTCACAATATGATCCGTAACATGCAAATAAATAGGATCAATTCTGATTTCATGACGACTTTAAAATAGAGCTGAAAAAAAAGTGAGATTAATCACTCTATTCACCCGTTTTCTAAATGCATGTTTCTGATCTTATTGTGAATTATTCATCCTTGCATATGTTGTTTTTACATTTTTAAAATGTATGTTATTCATGTAATTTATGTTCAGTCTGTGAAAAGGCAGCAGTTACAGTTCTGACAAGACAAGAGAAACAGCAAAGATATTTTACAAACCAGAGGATCTGCGTATGGCTGTATTTGCTTTACCCCATTTTTCTGCAATCCTGATTGTAAAACAGACATTCCACCCTTTTAAATGGATATTTCACTAGAAAGGGGAAATTTTGTCATCATTTACTCACCTCATGTTGTTCCAAACCTGTAAAAATGTCTTTCTTCTGTTAAACAACAAAGAAGATATTTTGAAGAATGTTGATAGCTGAACAGTTGCTGGCACCCATTGACTCCCATAGTATTTTTTTCCATATTATGGAAGTCAATGGGGACCAGCAACTGCAAGTTTGGTTACCAACATTCTTCAAAATGATCTTCTTTTGTGTTCCACAGAAGAAAGAAACTCAAACAGGTTTGAAACAACATGAGGGTGAGTAAATGATGGCAACATTTTCATTTTTGTTTGAACGATCCCTTTAATATCGCAAATTACAGATGAGAAAACGTTTGTGCATTTAAAAATATTGCACAACAAGATTAAAGTAATTAATTTCGGTTGTGCGCTACTATTTTGTCTGAGTTTAATAGTAATTGACCCTTCACAACAGATCGCTGTAGCGCCACAGTTCAAGTGGCACGTGAACCGATCATCTCCTCTTTACTAGTTATTATAGCACAAAATAAACATGAATGAACATCAGAGGTATCTTGTTTCGACTGCGGAAAGATGTCAGTACACACCATTTTTCAAGTTCAAGTCCACCGACATTAATCTACTCTCTTATCTGGTTTGTTTGTCGGAAAAAATGGCAGATTCGGCGTTATGATTGGTCAGATCGCCTGTCAATCAAACTCCCTGCGAAGGGTCTATTGCAACGTATTCATTTACACCAAAAGTGTGTTTTTCTGGATCCTGTAACCCCAACTGCAGTTTTTTCCTTTATATTTAAATGTACTATAGAACATATGAAAACCAAGTAATTTTAGCAGTTTGAACAGTTTGTCATTCAAATTCACTTTTTTGGTAATAATTCACAATATGATCCGTAACATGCAAATAAATAGGATCAATTCTGATTTCATGACGACTTTAAAATAGAGCTGAAAAAAAAGTGAGATTAATCACTCTATTCACCTGTTTTCTAAATGCATGTTTTTAATCTTATTGTGAATTATTCATCCTTGCATATGTTGTTTTTACATTTTTAAAATGTATGTTATTCATGTAATTTATGTTCAGTCTGTGAAAAGGCAGCAGTTACAGTTCTGACAAGACAAGAGAAACAGCAAAGATATTTTACAAACCAGAGGATCTGCGTATGGCTGTATTTGCTTTACCCCATTTTTCTGCAATCCTGATTGTAAAACAGACATTCCACCCTATTAAATGGATATTTCACTAGAAAGGGGAAATTTTGTCATCATTTACTCACCTCATGTTGTTCCAAACCTGTAAAAATGTCTTTCTTCTGTTAAACAACAAAGAAGATATTTTGAAGAATGTTGATAGCTGAACAGTTGCTGGCACCCATTGACTCCCATAGTATTTTTTTCCATATTATGGAAGTCAATGGGGACCAGCAACTGCAAGTTTGGTTACCAACATTCTTCAAAATGATCTTCTTTTGTGTTCCACAGAAGAAAGAAACTCAAACAGGTTTGAAACAACATGAGGGTGAGTAAATGATGGCAACATTTTCATTTTTGTTTGAACGATCCCTTTAATATCGCAAATTACAGATGAGAAAACGTTTGTGCATTTAAAAATATTGCACAACAAGATTAAAGTAATTAATTTCGGTTGTGCGCTACTATTTTGTCTGAGTTTAATAGTAATTGACCCTTCACAACAGATCGCTGTAGCGCCACAGTTCAAGTGGCACGTGAACCGATCATCTCCTCTTTACTAGTTATTATAGCACAAAATAAACATGAATGAACATCAGAGGTATCTTGTTTCGACTGCGGAAAGATGTCAGTACACACCATTTTTCAAGTTCAAGTCCACCGACATTAATCTACTCTCTTATCTGGTTTGTTTGTCGGAAAAAATGGCAGATTCGGCGTTATGATTGGTCAGATCGCCTGTCAATCAAACTCCCTGCGAAGGGTCTATTGCAACGTATTCATTTACACCAAAAGTGTGTTTTTCTGGATCCTGTAACCCCAACTGCAGTTTTTTCCTTTATATTTAAATGTACTATAGAACATATGAAAACCAAGTAATTTTAGCAGTTTGAACAGTTTGTCATTCAAATTCACTTTTTTGGTATTCAAACGAGCAGAAAGAAGACACAACCAGCTTATGTAGAAAATTGCACCAAATTTTATTTATGCAGAAAAGGAAATTAGAGTTGGTTTAATCAGTATTGTTGTAGTAGTTGCAAGAGTATGATATAGTTCATTTGAATCTGAAATTTCTTGGAAATTTGCGCTTTTATTTCATTTTTCTAGCCTAAATATAAAGTAGACGGGTGATTTGATGATAGATCTGACTCATTGTCTCCGTTGGCTTTTATCTTGACGTGATGTGTTAATGGAACGAAGGCTTCACTGGCTTTAACATCCCTACAGTGACAAGTTTGTTCTAGAATCACCATTCACACTTTAATTGGCTTCTTTTCTGCCCTTGTCTTATTAGTTGAGCTCTTCTACCTATTAAAAGAGCTTCCAAGCATGACAGATGTTTCTGTGAATCAGACAATAGAGCATGGCGCTTGCAACACCAAGGTCACGGGTCCAGTTCTCAGAGAATGCATGAAAACGTTGGATTAAAGCATCAGCAATATGAGTGTATGTAGTATGAGTAATGTTGGAGTCATAGCTTTGAGGAGAGAGTAGCGCTTTGAGCAACATCAGGTCCTGGCCCTGTTCCTCTCAATGCTTACTGTCAGCCTTTGCACTGTCCTAATGAAGTAAAGGCAAAAAGGAGGAAACTTGGAGAAAAAGCGTACACATTATTAGACAGACCTTATTACTGTACACAACTATTATAATGTGCAACATTTTTCAAGACCTTATAAAGCATAAAATAATGGTATGAACAATCACATAAAAAAAAAAAAATGGAACAGTCTATTTAACCATTAGACAAAATATTTAAAAAATAATAAATAAATCTACAAAAAAATGTGTATATGGTTTTTGTTGGGATTCATATTCATCAGCCTTTTATGGCTCATATAAGTATAATCTAGGAGAACATGGAGCTCATACATGAGGAAAAACACCAAACTGAGCAAAAATAAGCAATTTGGTGCAGTTTCTAATATTTATATGACCAAAAATTAAGATGAAATTCTGATCAATTGATTGTAATGCAAATCAGTGAGATCTACTTACATAAAGTACTTGCATAAAATGCATTTAAATGTCAGTTGTCACTCTGTATCTCCTAATAATATGTGTTAGTTTGGTGATATTTTATGATCAAAGCTCAAGTTTTTATTTTGGGGCCAAAACATATAATGCAATGCAATGATGACTGAGAAATGAACAAATAAACATTCAAAAAGCCTGACGATCATATTTGGTACTCACATTTTACAAATTTTAGAATTTTCGAAAAAACTGATGTACAGATAATCAAGCAAACCTAAGTTGCTTCAGTCCAGTAAGTGCTCATCTTGAAAAATGACTAACAATATAAAAGCTATTTTACGATTAAAAAAAAAAAAATCAGTAAAGTTTTCACAGCAAAAAGACACATGACCCACAAACCGAAGGGGGTCATTTTTACAATGATTCCAAAAGGCCTTTTACTTGCTAAAAAGTGTGAACTATCAATAAGGCGACAGAAGGCATGTAGTATATTGTGTGCAAACAGTTTAGGTCGTAGAATTTTCGCATCGATAAATGCCATAGGCTTTCACTGGGGCGGTACCTTTTCAAAAAGTATTAATATGTGCCATTTAGGTACTAATATGTACATTTAGGTACTAATATGTACCTTTAAGGCACCAGTATTCACTCTTTAGTGGTAAATAAGGTACAAAAGTGTACATTTTGCAAAGGTACCAACCACAGCGACCGCTTTTGTACTAGGGATGCGCCGATCCGATATTCATATCGGGTATCGGCTCCGATAGTGCCATTTTTCTCGGATCGGGTATCGGTCAGAGAGGGCCGGTCCAAATCCGAAATTTGTATTTATTTTTTATTTTTTCCCGATTGTGCGAATTATTCTATGTTACTTCTGAAGCCATACGATAGCTTAATGTGAGCTACATATGAATATTTAAGTCCTTACATTAAAGTTCACACAAACTCTTTTCTCCGCTGTGGCTGTCAGTCATTCGTTCAGCCTTTAAACCCTGCTCGCGTTCGGTTACAGCGGTCAGCTCGGTAAAGCTCTCTCCAAGATCATTCTGTGTTCCCATTATACTTAATTTGTAAATACATGTCTATGATTTATTAAAAAATATGCTATACATTTAAAAGAAATGTATTTAAATTTGATAGTATATACTTATATATCAATACATTCATGAATGTTTTTAATGAATGGATTTTATAATAATACAAATAGCAATGTGTAACATTTTACCATATTTAGTGCAACACTTTTATTTGTTCCCCACAAAATATTGTTTTTCACTAAATGTTTGGATTTCTAAAATGATTGTGCACTGATTTTTCTAGAATAACTTTTTATTTTTAACCGAATTATCCACTAACCTAGTTTATGATACATTTTTGTCATAGATTATAAATATACATAGGCCTATATTTTTTCATATTTGTTTATTTTATTTTTCTTTATAATGAAGTAGTCTGTATCTAGTAGATTGTGAAAGAATGGTTATCAGTTCCACACACGCAGAGAGATATAAATTCTACATTTATTTAAATGAGGGAAAAAAACTTCACTGGTATCGTATCGGTATCGGCCAATACCGAACCCTAGGTATCGGAATCGGTATCGGAGGCGAAAAAGGCGGATCGGAGCGTCCCTGTTTTGTACCCCCCCTCTTTGTCTTTTCATGATTTTGTGCAGTTGTAAACTATTTAAGAGATAAAGCTGTTCATTATTTCTCTTCCATCAGCAGATAACCTGAGCGAAGCCCTGAAGACGCTGAAGCTCTCGTCGGCAGACGCCGCTTCAGACAGTGTCGAGGGCTGCTTGGACTGCTTGCTTAAAGCTTTGGCCCACAATAGTAAGTCTTTTATATAGCTGTTCATTTTCCTCATTCCTTACAGCATCAGCTGAAATGAAGAATGATTGAAGAGGGCAGGTGCCTTTATTTAAGCACAGCTTAGGCCTCTTATGTCTTCTATTCAGATTATTCAAGGATGCAGGATTGAACTAAATCCATTTTGTTGGTAAAAACCTTGCAGTTACTTTTTATTCTGCTGTGTCACGTTGCTAAGAAAAATGTAGCCAACTGAAAACTTAATGAAATATAAAATAAATGCAAAGTGTCAGTTAAAATGCAATGGGAAGATCAAGCTTATTGTTTCACTAATGATGTTTTCAGGATGCTGCAGTATTACTTGAATCCTCCCCAGCTTATTAGGCCATTTAGACCGGAAGAGACCGTCTGATTAAGTTTTATGTACCATTTGGGGGTGAGGTTAGAGAACATTGTGGGAAAAAAAAATTAGAATAATGGAGGGAAATATGAATGATTAAAAAAAAAAAAAAAATAGAAAAGAAGTGTGTAGGCCTTGTGATCAGTATTTCTGTCTGTTCAAACGTAATAAACACAGCTAGATTAACACAGCTCAGAAAACGAATTGGAATTCATGCTTCTGCTTGTGGATGTTCAGTTTATTTTAAATGCTTAAAGTTTTTATGCCATTAACCTGGCAACCCTTAGTTCTGCTTATTGTATCAACCTTGTAAATCAGTGTAATTGCAGTATTATTATATACTGTTTAACATTTTAAATACATTTTAGTTTTAGTTCAAGTTTTAGTCATTTTATGTGCTTTTGTCATTTTGATTAGTAAAATTTTTTTTCTTTAACTTGCTTTAATTTAATTTCTCATTTAAATTAAATATTTAAATGCATCGCGCCGCGTAAACATAAAACCATGTCTGCATTTGTGATCGGAGAACCAACAAACAACAAGCGCTACTCTACACTGCTCAAAACTCGCGTTTGAATCGTCAGTGGCAAATTCTTTAAATATGAAAACATACTTACAGGCTGTGAGTCAGAACAGACAGCATTGTAGCGTTATTTTAATTAACGGAAACATTTATTTTTAATTAACAATAACAAAACTATTGTAAATATGACTTTGTTACCAGGCGGATAAGAGCATGTTTATAGTTTTGTTGTGCTTTAAAATGTACTAGTTTCAGCAGCTAGTTCTTGCTCTTTATATGTGGTTATGTAAAACCTCCCCACAAACCATCAGTGTTATCAGCAGTTTTTCTGGTTGAGAGTTTTGGAGATATTTGCACATTTATGTAGGGCTGCACGATAAAACGAAGTGGAATGGAGATCGCGATTCGACAGAAGCTGCGATTGTCATGCGTATCTTTCAGTGAAGCACGGTTCTGTGATCAGCAGTAAATCTCCATTCAAAGGCCAGAGGGCGCTCTCGCGCTGAAACTCCAAATACGCCTCGCAGAAGAAACCCAGAAAATGGCTATCGCTGCAGCTGAATAAACAGAAGATTCAACTGCTTTAATTGATTCAACGTGACTAATAAACACACGACTATGGCAATATACGGTTTATCAGAGTTCTTATTATTATAATTTTCATTAAAATAAAGTATATTTATAATGCAATGCCTTTATCACTGCTTAAATACCATGAAATATGTCTCGTGCCTTATTCTGTGTAAGAAGCCACATCATCTCACAGAAGGATTTATTTCAAACACTCGACTGACGTTATGAAGTGAGTTTGGAGTAAAAATATGTTATTAAATGTGGTATTTTCACATGCTTTCAGATGGAGCAGCATTTACTTCACAGAGCCGTAGTTCACTGAGAAGCGATGCAAACAGCTGTCATTATCGCGAACGATTTTTTCGATTTCAGAATTGCGCAATAAAATCGCGTTTTTTTTTTTCGTAACTTGTCGGTGAACTGCGGCTCTGTGTAGTAAATGCTGCTCCATCTGAAAGCACGTGATGATGATTTCCTTCTGATTACAGAACCGGCTTTTTTAACAAAATGCGCATGACAATCGCATTCGATTAATCGTGCAGCCCTACATTTATGGTATTCTTGTGTAGATGCATTCATTTCAAAGATGGTATCTAAAATGACAATTTTTTCCCACTGATCTTTTCTAGTAGTCATGAACGATTTTAAAGGACATGAGCGTCCTGGAAATTCATTGTTCAAAAAGTGAACCCTGTATAAGTACTAAATTGACCACCTGTGCCGGAATCTGAAACCTTTGTGTTCGCATTTGAGATCCTTTCTGATTATCATATAATTCACTGATGTGCCTGGCTCTGTTTTCAGATGTTGAGACCAGTGAAAAGATCCAGGAGATGGGTGTTCTTGCCATGATGCCTGCTCTTCTGTCTGCGCAGAACTCATGCACACCAAAAGTAGCCAACATCATCGCAGAGATGGCCAAAAATGGTAAGTGCTCCTATATCGCCAGTTGTTGCTTCCTACATCATTTTAGACTTACTGACACCTAGTGGTATGGATGCAGCGTCATGCAAAAGTCAACGGTAGCATTGTAGAAATGGTTCATTTATTCCATAAGAATGAAGTGTCTTATGGAACGATATTCCGGACAATTTTCAAATAGAATAGCAAATTGTATTTTCAAGTTTGAAAATTGTCCGGAATATCGTTCCATAGTGTCTGGTAGTAGGAGGTGTTACCAAAATAAAATTAATAGGATTAAATTGGTCATGTGATCTAAACATGGAGACCCATTGAGGATTAGTAAACTACAACCATAAAAAAAAATTCAAAATTACTTGAAATAAAATATTAAAAAACTAAAACTTATTTTATTTCAGCTTTCAGCATTTCTCATTTTAATTGTTTAACTTGATGTACTAAAATAACTAAAAGTGAAATGAAAATGAACTACATAGACATATTTATAAAAACAAAACAAAAAATCTAATAAAACTGACAAAAACACAAAAAATCACTAAAACTAACTAAATAAAGAAAAGTGGATGAGAAAATGGAAAATATACAAATAAAAACGAATTCAAAATATAAATAAACACTATAATAGTATCTCAATGATAATAAAATAACACTGGCCTTCTTTCTAAAATAAATGCCATTTATTTAGGCTACTGATGAAACTGAAATCTACATTTTGTGTGTTCATGATTTTTTTACATTTTCTCACTCAAAAGTACTGTTCAGTTCTCTAGAGCAGTGTTTCCCAACCTTTTTTTAAGTCGCGGCACCCTTTGGAAATTTTAACAAACTTGTGGCACCCTACAAAATTAATTTGGTCACAATATTTGAATTTCTAACATCGATATGATAATTTGAAAAGTATAGATACTCGGTACAACAGGGAAGAACTGCAGAATATAATGTCATACAGATATTTTTAATATTATTAAAAAAAATTGTCCATCAATGGTGGCAATCAGTAGGCTAGACACAGTACAGTACAATACTGCACTACATCCATGTTTGCTGTCGGCTCAATTTTTGAGTGGACTTTGCTGTTCCGATTCGCATGAACGGTATACAAGTGGAGCGACTGAGCGGAGCGCACACACATGGAGCGGGATAATACACAGAGCGTCACTCCACGTGAAAGTGAAACCTGAGCGGTGAACTAATTTTCGGCAGCCGAAATTTCGGTGCATTTCCAATTATTGGCGACATCAGAAATAGATATTATATAATAGATGCTTTTTTGAACATTTTAGCAATTTAAAAATATAAAAAAAATATTTTTTTTACACGGCACCCCTGCTCTCGACAGACGGCACCCCGGTTGGGAAACACTGCTCTAGAGATAAATTTTTTAATGGAACCCCCCCCCCCAAGATCGAGGTAATAAAACTCACTGGCATTGTAATAATCAGGGTCTTCATTTCTGTGAGTTCAGAGCATTAATATTCTGCGTTCATTTTTACTAGCCTTAGTACAGCTGTATATTATCATTGTTCATAGAAACCTGTTTTAAATAATAAAAGAAACCTGTTTTGCCACTCGGATCTGTTTGTTTGTCTCTGCTATTCTCTGCTTCTCCTCCCTCAGTTTCACTGACGCTGCAGTCGAGTCTGTGGCCGTGCATGCGTGTCATTATTACTGCTATTGACAGCGTGAAGGAAATTATAGGCTCGCATGTAAGCTATAAGATCAGCGCAGCAGAACCAGTCGATCTCAAAACAGACAGATTAAAACGGAATTGACTTATAAACACACCACACTACGCATGATGCAGTCCTGAGAATATGCAATACTATATGAGAAAATTAATATTTCTAGCTGCAGTAAACACTTTTGATCTACTTTTTATAATAAAATGTAATTTTGAAATGTAATTATCACAATTAGACCAGGGCTGAATCTAAAAATAGTTTTGAAAGTTAATGCCAATTATTGCTCTCATTTATCAGTGATTGTATGAATGTATGCTGTAGGGATGCACCGATATGAAAATTTTGGCCGATACCGATAACCAATAATTCTTTATTTTTGAAAGCCGATAACCGATATGTTGGCCGATAAATCTATATCCAGCTGTACATGCATGCTGTGCAAAAAATATCAAATATATATTTAAAAATGTAAATATATATTTAAAATATAAATGCTGCAATATTAATTGCCTGTAAGTTTTCTCATTAAAAAAAACATGCATTACTTGCATAACGCGATTTGAATGTAAAAGTAATTATTTGTATTATCAATTTTATTCATGCTTTGCTTTTGAGGTCCTGATTTCAATCTAATTACACTTGTCTGTAAAATATTTTGTGGTATATTAAAAGGATGGTTCACCCAAAAATCTAAATTCAGTCATCTATACTCACCCTCGTGTCGTTTCAAACCTATTAGACTTTCGTTCATATTCAAAACACAAATGAACACGTTTCTAATATTCTGTCCACCCACTGAAAGTCTAGGTAATTAACATTTTCAAGCTTCAAAAAGTACATAAAGACATCGTAAAAATAATCCGTATGAATCGAGTGGTTTAATTCAAGTCCTTTAATATGATCAACCGATTTCATTCGGTAATAATGTCATCAAATATGGTAAATGCGTGTTTGAGATTCCATTTTTTATATTTATATTATATCATAACAACAATATTTATAAGATTTCGAATGCATTTTGCTATTATGAGTGCACCATTTGCCAGTTTTTAGTGTTTTTAGCAGCAATATTCTCTTTGGATGTCTTTCTTTTTCAAAATCCAATCACAGATGTGATGTTAGCAGGGTTGAATAACAGCTTGGCAGGATAAACTAGAGTACAGGAGAGCTTTCTGTGTGGAGCTGATTTATCCACTTTGCTTTGTAGATGTAATTTCAGATTTCGTCGTCAGATAAGTTACCCCGTTTATGCATCAGCAGATCAGCAGTTAAATTTATTGTGCGAACACACCAGCGCAGCATGTAATTCTGTGTTCTATGATCAGCCTAATTAGTCTCCCTGATCACTGGTTTTAAAAATATACATTTGTTTTTTTAATATTTTGTATTTGATTTTAATTAATGTTTATTAAATATTTAACCGGCTCTGGTGTGGTATCTTCAAAGAAAATAAGCCTGGAGAAAAACGGCAATGACTAAATCATGCCCAAAATCTAGCACATCAACCTGCAGTCAGTGTGCTTCTTCACCTAAAGCTTTTAGTCTAATTACACAAGTGTTTCTTTAACGTGCACTTAAGACAGATAGAGCTGGGGTTTGGAAGTGTATGGAGAGTGCCTGAGATAAAAAGGTTAAAATAATGAATGGCCTTTTAGCAGTTTGCTAGGTAGCTAATGACAGTGGCCTGCTGATGTGCCAGCTCTCTGGCAGCTCCTGCTGGCATTCGGCTGTCAGCGTTCCTCGGGGAACATCTGCGAAGTCTTGAGGACTTTCTAAAGATACATTTTAGGATTCAGTGATGCTTTTGCTACAGTATGGTTTACTGCACTGTTACTATGATTAGGGCTGGGTATCGTTCCAAAATTTTCAATATTGATACTAGGGCTGCACGATATATCTAAATATCGCAAATGTAAATATCGCAATATGCATATCGCAACGGCGTGCGATATCATTATCATTTTAATAATAGGCTACTTAAATCAAAACGTTGCAAAAGGTCAAAGTTTTAGTTCGACGCATATAGCAGAGAATTGCTTGACGTTAAAAAGTTAAGTGCAATAAGTTGCAGAAAACAACTCTTTGCTGTCTCGTCTTGCTGTCTGACTCACACCTGAAGCGCACAAGCCACATCTCGCACAGCGTCTCTTCAGTTCTGCCGCACACGTTCAAAGCGCGCGCGCACACAGAGACACAGAGAGTTTTTTTTACTGACTGTTCTCTTGCCTTTAATCATGTTTGAACTTTCTCAGACTATAGTTTTTGCTGTGGTATATGAAGAAGTACTTAAAGTGTGTGGAAAGCAAAGTTACAATGATATAAAAGTGTCATTTAATTTTTTTGTTAGTATGTTCACACTGATGTTAAATTACATTTTCTGATTTGTGACATTACTTTTTATGTAATGCTAAAACACTGCTGGTCACTTTCAGAAGTTGTAGTGTTTCTTTGTTTTCCAAGAAAGAATGTGAAACAAATTGGTTATATAATTTTCATTTTTAAATATTTTAAAATATAATTTAAATTGATTTTACACACTTTAAGCAATATCGTATCGCATATCGAATATCGCATTTTTTAACAAGGTATCGCATATCGCATTTTTCTTCAATATCGCACAGCCCTAATTGATACTGATACCGATACCGGTTCCTGAACGATACTTTTTTCAATACCAATTTTATGAAATCCATTTTTACCAAGATTACATTGCCTCAAAAAAAATTATTTTATTTTTTTCAGCTTGTTGACGTTTTTACAGACTCAAAAACTCATCTCCTGAGCCACTGCACAAAGAAACAAAATGTAACCAACACAAGTCAGTGCAAATAGTTTTAATAAAGTTCAAAAGTTTTCAGTTTCCACATCTTTTAGATTACGTTTACACTAGTGCGTTTTCTTTTTAAAGGGTTCATATGACGTTGCTAAAAAAGAACATTATTTTGTGTATTTGGTGTAATGTATTGTGTTTTTGTGGTATAAGGTTAAAAAAACACATTATTTTCCACATACTGTACATTATTGTTTCTCCTCTATGCCCCGCCTTTTTGAAACGCGTCGAAGCTCATCATTCTGAAAAGCGAGGTGTGCTGTGATTGGCCAGCTATTCAGTGCGTTGTGATTGGCCGAATACCTCAAGCGTGTGACGGAAATGTTACGCCCCTCACCATACTGTGATGCAGTCCGGCCTGAGCGACGAGACAAAAACATTAAAACCCATTATAAACGAGGCATTCGTTGCATCCAGTGGGGACATAATTACTGATTATAGTGACTTGTACTGTCTTTTTACGCATTGCGTTGCATCGCGCCGCGTAAACATAATACCATGTCTGCATTTGTGATCGGAGAAATGACAAACAACAAGCGCTACTCTACACTGCTCAAAACTCGCGTTTGAATCGTCAGTGGCAAATTCTTTAAATATGAAAACATACTTACAGGCTGTGAGTCACAACAGCCGGCATTGTAGGCTACTCTACCAGGATCAGGAAACAGTCCTCCATAAAATGCGTTGCACACATCTGAATATTTGGTTTGAACTGTTTTGGAACAGTGTTGTAAATCCGGAGGAGCATTAGCTGCTTCCAGCTCTGTCTGCTTGTGTTTTCTCTTCCACGATCCTGATGCAGGTATCGAAAGTATCGATACTCAAATATCAGAGCCTGATTCAATCTATTCTTCTATATTGCTCCACATGTTTCTTTGGCATGCTATCTGTTAAGAATAAGGCCAAACTTGTACGTATAACTACCACAGCTTCCAAAATAATGGGTCACCCCACACCAAACCTGACAGAATTAAATAACAGGGCCATTACACGAATGCCGACTTCAGTTGAGTAGGACATTACACACCCATTAAATTGGTACCTCACCCCACTCCTTTCAGGACGTAGATACAGGGTGCTAAGGTGCAGAAGTGCTCGCTTCGGGAAAAGCCTGATTCCTGCTGTTATAGTGGCCCTGAACAAAAGGCCTCGCTGAATAGGCCAGGATGAGGACATTGATATAAAGCGGACTTTGTTAATGTAGTCTTGACATCAAGATGTGTAATACTTATGACTTGATGTTGTGTCATGGTGATACTGTCTGTGGAATGGAATGATGCTGTGAAGAAGAATTTCCCTAAGCGGGATAATAAAGTCAAAAAAGTCGAAATAAAAAAATATCGATACTAAGGTGTTTTTTTAACCAGTGATTTTGGTTTATTTAACAAAAAAATGTAATGCGTACAATATGTATTGAATTGGGCAAATAACCTACAGTGGTGTGAAAAAGTGTTGGCCCCCTTCCTGTTTTTTTAGATTTTTTGCATATTTGTCACACTTAAAAGATTCAGATCATCAAACAAATTTTAATATAAAAAAATAAGAAATCAGGAAGGGGGCCAACACTTTTTCACACCACTGTATGTTAGCGAATAATTGTGTAGAATAGAACCGTTTTCCTGCTAATCTGAACACATGCAAATGTTGCAAGACAGAACCAATCAATCACAGAGAGCGTTCGCTCACTTCTGAGTGCATTAAAACTGGGCTGCACGTCCCAAAAGTATCAAAAGAAACCATTGATGCTTTTGGGAACGGCAGCCCAGAACAATGCTTATCAGAGGACAGAAAAAACATGTTGAGCTATTTCACAATAAACAAATTGAAATTGTAGCCTACATAGTTTGTGCAATTACATTTATTTAAATTGAACGTTAAAAGTTCATATTGATCATGTTCTATTCTGTAATGCTAATATAAATCATACAATGCCTACCAGAATAAAAAGGTTGCATTTTATGCATGCAACAGCCTTTCAGTGGCAGACCCTTATGAAAATCAATGTTTTACCGTAGTTCATCGGTAGTATTTGTAAATTTCCATGGTTACTACTAAAGTAAACATATTTGAACCATGCATAAACAAAAATATAAGCTAATAAGTTGCAATTAAAGCATATTGAATGTTAAAATGCATTTCAAATATAAAGTTAAGTGGGTATCATTACCCATTTTACTCTTAGTAATTGAATAATTTAAAACATTTCTTAATTTAAAAGTTCAGTTTAGAAGTATCGGTATCGGTTTTGATGGGGTTCTGCCTATTTTCATAGCAATACAGGGTGTTTAGATGAGAAATTTCCATTAACAGTCTTGTACATTCTTCGACTAGGGATGGCTTGTGTAGTCATGATTTAGACATGCATAAAGAGCACTGGTTGACTCGACCACGCAGATATCTACTGCACAAGCTTGAATTTAAATCCGTAAGTATTTATCTGATAAAGTTTTATTGAGCTGAAGTCATTGCGCTTCTCTGCAGAATTCATGAGGAGCCTGTGTGTGGAAGCAGGACTCATTCCTCCCCTGGTTCAGCTGCTAAACTCTAAGGACCAGGAAATACTGCTCCAGACGGGACGAGCCCTCGGCAACATCTGCTACGACAGCCGTAAGTGCACATTATCACTCCCTCTGCCTTTTCCAGCCCTGCTGCATCTACTGTGAGATATTTCATAGTCTCTGGAATGATGTGAAGGAGAACTGCTGCTACAGATGTCTGAATGAGTGATGTGAGGCAGGCAGTGCAGCTGATAGTTGAGCTAGAAGCTTGCTTTTAGATGTCTAGCTGAACTTTTGCTGCACTTTTTCATTTCACTCATGGTTTCCCGTGGTAATTCTACAAGAGCTTTTACCATTGCTAAATTCTTGATTCTGATTGGTTGACAGACGTCCTGAAGTATTATAAGATGTTAAGTATTATAAGATACGTGATTGTGGTGTGAGTGGTATAATTGACTCTAGACTAGGGATGCATGATATTGGATTTTTTCTGATATGCCGATATTTTTACAACTCATTTTGGCCAATAGCCGATACCGATATATTTCCTTTTGTTTGGAAACAACACCAAGGGTAGCAAGTTATTTTAATTTTAAAAAAAAATAAAAACGTATTTTTTAAAGGGGGTCATATGATGCATTTTTAAAGATCATTATTTTGTGTATTTGGTGTAACAGAACATGTTGACATGCTTTAATGTTCAAAAAACACATTATTTTTCAAATACTGTACATTATTGTAGGTCCTCTATGCCCCGCCTCTCTCAAACGCTTCGTTTTCTACAAAGTCCCTCCTTCTGACAAGCGCAGTCTGCTCTGATTGGCCAGCTGACCCAGTGCATTGTGATTGGCCGAACACCGCAAGCACTC
>NW_015505641.1:273663-273904 GCF_001515645.1 Sinocyclocheilus grahami | reverse complement strand
CTCTCTCTCTCTCTCTCTCTCTCGCTCGCTCGCTCGCGCGCTCGCATGCACACAGACCGCTCTGTCTCTCTCTCTCGCTTGCGCGCATGCACGCACGCACACACACACACACACACACACACACACACGATGGGCAAAAGTCCGCATTTGAACAGTCAATAGCAAATACCTAAACTAATAACAAAACAGTAGCTGATTCAGAAGCGCCAGATTGTCATAGCAAAGTCAGAATGACCTCCTC
>NW_015505641.1:267563-273452 GCF_001515645.1 Sinocyclocheilus grahami | reverse complement strand
ATTTTAGGGGGGCGTGGCTGACTCTTAACTTTGGTAAAGAATATCTCTTTGGATTTGAGACTTTAGTCTTTGCAACTTCAGGGATCTTATCTATGCACAATCAGCTTGTAACACTCCAAAGAGAAAGGAAAACTTGAAAATCGCATCATATGACCCCTTTAAGTTCTTAACAAGAACATATTTGTTAGAATTAAATAAACAAAGAAGTTATTTTATAATGACAGTACATTGAAGCTTTTAAAATAACTATAAATAAACTGTATATCAATCGCTGCATTTTTTTTCCAGAAAGATGCAGTAGTAACCATTTTATTTTAAGATTGAACATTTGTAGATGGTCTAAAGCAAAAGAGTTGTAAAAATTCAGAAAATCTTTTAGAGCTCAAAATTTGTTTAAAAAAATAACATAACACATTAATGAATAAATCAGTATATATACAATTATTTAATTTAAAAGTGTCATGTGATTTTTTTTTTTATTCATGTAAGCGATAGCTTCTGACCTTTAAATCTAAACATACTCATGATTTTATGACATCAATTACTGCTTTATTTAATCAGAAACACAGTCTAAATGTTATTTGTGTATTTTACTTTAATTTTATTAAAAGTAGGCCAACAGCGCCCCCTACGGAATTAAAACTCCTTACCGAATGGGTATTAGGACCCGGGGGGAGCTGCCGCTGCACGTGCTATTACTGTTTACTCTATCATACACTGAACGCGTAATTCTGTACTGCTTTCTCAGTTTAAATGCAGCGATCTAAATCAGTGAATCTAATTGCCATTCAGGCAAAACTTTGCATCCAGAATGAGTTACACTTCTGAGGTAATCTAATCGCTAGCACACCCCGAGCACATATGAGTTAACGTATTCCTCTTACCGGCAAGACATATAGGCATATTTTTTTCATATCGGCTGATATGTACATTTAAAGCCATTATCGGCCGATTCCGATATCGGTCAGATAATATCGTGCATCCCTACCATTGAATTATTGAATTCATGCACACTATTGCATCAGTAATGAACTAGTCCATTGGTAATTGGTAACCATATTGATGAACTAGCAGTGGTTGGTAATTGAAATTATACCACATTTTTTCCTTTCGTTGTTGAGAGAGCGCACAAATATTTTATGGCAGTAATGTGTTTTGCTTTATTTCCCCGCTTTGTAATCGTAACAGTACAGTGGTGTGATTCGTATTGACATATTGTATGTTGTAGAGTCTTAAACCTTAGGGACGAGTAGAGTTTAGGGAAATGTAAAGAGCTTTGTCTGGATGAAGAACGGGTAATGTGAGTTAAAAAGGAACGCATTTCTGCCTTAGCGTTGATAAAGGGGTGCCTGTATAAAGACAAAAAGGTTTGGAAACTGGCCTATGCTCAGTCGATACATTTCTACATATTGGTTAAGCTATTTACACTGTGCAAATGTTGTCTAATTAGAAATTGATATGATTTGCTAGCAATTAAGTAATAAGTGATACTGTTAAATTTCCAAATGCATAAGTTGATTTACTAACAGAGAGACACAAAAAAAAACAGTCAAAGAAGCCAATCTTTTACTTTGTTTTGTTGCATTTAAATCACTTTCTGACTCTGCATGGGCAAGCATCAGTGTAAACAAACCTGAAACATTGTTCAGACCAGCTAAGCTGACTCATATCTGACACACAAACACCGTCATCTGTTCACAGAGCTTACTGGAAAACGTAACTAGACATAGCTTAAATATAAATCGCTGGTGTAGGTTAAGACGGTATTTTGTTTCTGTGACAAGTATGACTAAAAATGGAAGTAAAGTGCTGTGTAAGGGAATGAATCTCAGATTCATGAATCACTTTTATTTATGTAGTCAAAACGTGTTGTAAAGTAGGACAGTGAAGTGTAGGGTAGGAGACTTGAGGATTGGCTTTTTATTTAATTTTTTGACTTGGGCCAGTAAGCAACAACCCAGCAACAACATCGCAGTATGCTAAAAACATCCACAACGTTGTGATATTATGACACCGAGTTTTCCACCGGCAATCAGCAGTCTTATTTTAATATTATTTATATACTGTTAAAATATTTATTTATGGTGAATTAGCTCTTTTATATTTACAGTTTTCATTTTATTTTTAGTTGAAGGTTTAGTAATTTAGTTATGTGCTTGTCTATTTCTATTATTTTTTTAAATATATTTAGGGATGCACCGATATGAAAATTTTGGCCGATACGATAACCGATTACTCTTTATTTTTGAAAGCCGATAACCGATATGTTGGCCGATAAATCTATATCCAAATTGTTATATACTTTTTGAGAGCCTGATTACAAAAAAGGTCTCATCATTAAAAGCCACATCCCAAACACTTCAACATAAGCAGCCTAGTTTGAACGGTGTACGTTTTAAAAATATTTGTACTCTCCCATTACCAAATTTAGTCATAAAAAAGTCTTACAAATAAATAAAATTATGCATAAATAATGCAAACAAGTCACTGGACATCATTACACGTATAAAGAATCAAAATTAATGTGCCATAGATCAATAAAACGGAATAGCCTCTGCAGGGACAATAATTAAATGATTTTAATTACTAAACCATATTGTTGATGAAAATAATAAGAGAAAAATACAAGTAGTTGTTGTTATTAATAATATATCAATGATTTTGAAAAAGTAACAAATTAATACCACTGTTTTAAATAGCAGCCATTGAGCTGCAGCTCAAGCTGAAGCTGAAGAGCTGAATGAACACGGTAAACTGAAGCGTTTTGCTGGCAGCTTATTTAACTCAAGGAAATGCATCCTGACATTAATATTAATACAACATAAACATAATAATACAACTTATATATGTACAAAATGACACAGTTATTGCATGCTATAGTCAGAATGTGTGATCCTGTTATGGATGCGCTCTTCCCATAACAACGCGCTGAAACACAGCAACTAAACCCAAAGAATGCACAACGTTTTATTATAATAATGTTCTCATTAGAATGTTATATACACAACATTCCCAATCATAGTTATTAATGTTGTGCACTGCTGTTTGAGCTGCGTGCGCTGAGCTAAAGATGATCACCGGTAAACTGAAGCGCTCTTTTAACTTAACCAAACGCATTCTATATGAGATAAATCAGATATACATCAAATAAACACAATATTACAACGTACAATTGCACAAAAGGCTGCAAACGAACAGCGTGCATCTGAAGTGTCTCTGAAGGAAATAATGCATTATTTATCGGCTTTAAGATATCGGCCAAATTTTCTTATCAGGCCGATACCGATAACAGAAAAAAATGAGCATTTATCGGCCGATACCGATGTGGTGGCCGATATATCGTGCATCCCTAAATATATTTCTATTTAGCATTAATTTATTTTTATTCGTTTTTTTTTTTCAGTTTAAACTTACTTTATTTTAGTTAGTTAGTTGCCAAGCCTACATTTCTAATTTTCATTTAAGTGTAAGTTTTTCATCTAAAATGGTATTTTATTATTCTTTCAAGTTTGTTTGTTTATTTATTAGTTTTTGTTAACAATAATAACACTGGGAAGCAGCTCACGTTTTCTAAAAATTGAATTATTATTATTATTATTATTTTTTTTTTACAGATATCCATAAACCAACCAGACAAAAAGATTAAATACTTTGAATTTTTACATTTTCAGAGTAAGTGATGTAAATAATGGCTTCTTGTGAAGGTTTTAATTCCCAAGAACTTGTTCGTGTACTTTGAGTTATAACCTTCGCCAACATAATTTCTTGATGATTTTGGTGCTTTTCAAATCTTTTTTTTTTTTGTGTGGTTATTGATGTTGTCCAACCTTGGCCGGCAGTTGATCCCGTAGGAGTGTGTTTCATCTATGCACATTTTCCAAAAATGTTATTAAAATGTGATATCTTACTGCACAGTTACCTCTAAAAATGATTTATGGTTTTATCTAATATCGCCACACCATACCATTTTACCTTTTCCGGATGCTACTGTTGTGTTTTTGTGTGTAATGTCAAGCCCCACCCTACATTTGCTTTTTCTCTACATGCATCAAAAGTAAAATAGGTTGCATTTGCCATTTCATATTGTTTTAAAATCTTTTGTCATTAAATAGGAGTACTCATAATTTCGATCTTTTATTAGCTGTAGCTGACAGAAGACTCAAGCTCTTGTCACGCTCTTGACTTTGATGCTCTGTGTGTAAATAATGCTGGACTCCGCTGGACCTCGGCATCTCTGTGGATCTTTACACACCTTCCCTTGTTAGTGATTCTGCTGCAGTCTGGATTCAGTATGCTGTGCTTCTGCTGCACTTCTGGTCTCTGGTTTTGCCTTTAGTTACATCTGCGCCTCATGGCAACTTGACAGCTGTAAATAAATCCAGTGCTGGAGTAATGTGCATTTTCAGCAGACCTTTTTCAGTCTCATTTGCTCTTCTTTTATCTCAAAATGGTTATTTTCTTGCGTTCTCCATGTAACGTTATCAGTTGTCATATTACATTCCATAAGGATGCAGTCATGGATGTCCCAACCTGTCCCTCCGTTAAAGGAATAGTTCAACCAAAAAGGAAAATTCATTCGAGAAGATGTGAACTATTCCTTTAACATCCTCTTTTGTGTCATTCTGTTCCAGGTTGCTGTTTCTTTGTGTCATTTGTTGCCTTTTTTATTGTTTATTTCTTTTTTATGTGACCTCTTTGTTTTGCAGATGAGGGCAGAAGTGCAGTTGATGCAGCGGGCGGTGCTCAGATAGTTGCCGAGCACATTAAGTCTCTGGCCCAAAGCACTGACCCGGCCACCGGGAAGCTCTTGACTGTCTTTTGTGGCATGCTGATGAACTATAGCAATGATAATGGTAATGACCGATCCCCCAAACCAAGAAGGCAATATTTTTGAATGGTCCCTTATTGGTATAGTCTGAGATGTTCTCTAAATGATTAATGTGTTAATCAATTCTATGTAGGTAAGGCAACTTTTCATTTCATTGTCTATAAAACATTTCAGTTGTGTTTTAATTTGAGTCTGACTACAGTATTTCCTCACAGTTGAACATTAACGGTAATATCTGTAGGGGACCACTCTAAGAAAGCCTATGTGTTGTTTAACTTCTCCTATGTATTCTGAATCTAATGTCTTTCACTGATTTGACATGATAGGTTTGCTGAATTATTATTTTTTTGCTAATTTTTACTAGTAAATAAAAAAAATTTGAATTACCATCCATAATAAATAATAATGTTACATTTTGTTACGTGCGGTAGCAGAAAATAAATAAATAAATATTACTATTAAAAATGATATATATATATATGGGTCAAAGACATCAAAATAAATTGACAAAAGTGATTTTATGTCCATAGAAAGCACATTAAATGTAAGTAAAGTGTCTACTTTTAAGGTTTAAAATAAGTTTTTGTAGAAAAAGTCAACATTTGGTTGAAATAATGTTACATTGTCTTTCAGTGTAACACAATATTTATGTAAAAATTCAAACAACATGCTTATTCTGACATGCACATATTAAAATATATAAATGAATAAGGGAGCATATTCAATTTTATTGTGTTTTAAATGAGTAAAACATTCTTACTGACAAATGGGACCTAGAATAGTGGCAAATTTAACTAATTAGTATTTGGGGTGAAAGTAATTAGTCTTTTAATATGTCATAAATTGATTTTTGTTGTAAATATGACTGACAAGAATGTTACACTGAATTACATTTTAGTGGGTCTCTTCTGTAAATCGGGAAAATGTATGATATTTATTTTTTTAATTGCAATTAAATTAAACAGAAAATCTTTACATTTTTTGGGGAAAAACAACAACAATTTAAAGCAGTATTACACTTATTGTTTTTATGCTTAAACCCTTTTTCGTCTTTGACCCTT
>NW_015505641.1:261416-267523 GCF_001515645.1 Sinocyclocheilus grahami | reverse complement strand
CCCAAATTATATGCATAAAAAAAACATTATTTTAAAATTGGCACTCTGCACTTTTTTGTGGTCAATCATTCAATGACTTGATGCAGTTTTACTGGGGATTGGCTTAAAAATTGGCTTAAAAATTGAATCCAAAAATGGACTGAGTCCCTTTAATCAAAGAATCCAACATGCAGGTTGTCTACTTCCAGAGCTGAATGCTCCAGCCGAGCAACTGCCATTGAGATGAATGGAAATGTTAACGTAATGCTTTCCACCGATTATCTCTTTTTTTGGACTGCATAAACAATCAGAGCAATATTTTAATTGGCTCTGCATATTAAACTCGGATTTTAACGTTGAAAAAATGACACGCTTAACATTTAAAAGAATAGTTCACCTGAGATATGTATTTGGGACACATCATACCTTTTCAGTGTCCGTATCACTTGTAAAATGCATGCCCAGGAGGTTACACAAGGCTCTGGCCTTGTTCTATTCCTCAGTGCAGTGCATTGTTTAATATTTAAGGGAATGCAGGCAGTGTATTTACATCTTTGTGACTTGATGTCCTTGAATAATTGATGGACAGGCTAAGCCCTGCTTCCCTCATCCCTGTTTGTTGGCAAGGCTTGAAATGGTAAAATTTTTTTCGATCTATTACACTTCGCATCCAGAGGCTAGTGCAAATCAACAAATTTAGGTCAGGCGGTTTCGGTTCCCTGATGAAAATGAATGGTGAGATATGATTTTAATGGAAGAGAACAGCCAGTGGGTTGCTTATTATTGCTGAATATCATCCTCACGCTGTTTTGAACCAGTCTTTTTCTTTTCCTCATCTCTCTTTCTCTCAAATGTTGTGTCTTGTAACAGATTGTGCTTCCTTGCAAAGTGTATCTGTTTTAACTTAAAGCCTGTCATCATGTTTACTAAGCCACCAAGATAAATGACTTATCTAATCACATAAGCTAATCATTTTGGAGCTTTTTTTATGCACATCTTTCACTGTACATGCCTGGTCAGATGTTACTTTTTTTTGTCTGCTTTTCAGTGTATATCTGCAACCAAAATACTTTCTGAACCGTAATGCCTTTCATTGCTGATTCATTCCTTTGTGAAGAAAAAGCACACTTTATCATACTTTTAAAAAGAGTAATTATTACGGAAATAATATTCTTTAATATTGACCACTCAGCATCCAGGGATGGGATTATCCTTTTAATTGCATGTGTTTATGTATTATTTATATCGTAAAGAGTAAAGTCACTAGCTATTCAGTATAATCGAGTTTTGTAATGGCCGAGTTTTGCTGTTTGTAAACTCTCAGTGTTTATAGCTCTCCGCTTTACTGGAAATTAAAGCACCTAAGCATTTAAATCTTACATGAGCTTCAGATGAGATGCAGATACTTCACAGTTCTTTTAGGAAATGTGACTCATTCTCCATCAGTGAGATCTGCAGGTCCCCGGTTGACATTTCCTTGACGTGATTTGGGCTTGGATTACTGGCAAGAGTTCCTCGATGATTTCTGGCAAACATCCAGTTCTGCCAAGGCTTGTTATGTTGTGTTTTCTCATTTGATACATTTAGCCAATAGCTGTTGCTCAAATGCTCCTCTTGCTCAGACCAGCAAAGCTTCTGTGGTCGATAAAGCAAATAACAAGCAATTTTGTATTAGGGAAGAAGAATTTTGGACTGTCAACTGGTTATTAAATGTGAAGAAGGGACTTCTATTGCATAAATGTTTTAAGGTTATGTGCTACAATTTTTTGTACTAAACTCTGCTTCCATGGTCTCTCATACTCAATAACATTTTCTCCTTTTTCAACTGTGGATGTTTTCCTCTGCCTGGGCCGTCTTCTTTAACACAGCTCTCTGCTGTCTCAGCTGCCGTCTCCTCTTTGCTTCATTGAATTTACTGATCAACATCTGCTTCCTGACAAATTAAAGGCACCAGATGTGTGCCGGTGCCGCCCACATCGTGGTGTGTCATTGAGATATTTATAAAAAAACTGAAACATCTTTTAACTGGGTATTTAAGGGCTTAATTGTACAGCATTGCAAAATATTATTGTCATTAAACATAAACAAGACATAAAATTATACATTTAGTGAGCTTTAAGATTAAAATAAGTAGCGGTCGACCGATATATCGGCCGATATTTGGAATTTTTCAAATATCGGCATCGGCCGACAAGTTTTTCTCTTTAGCCGATGTGTTCGAGGCGGGACTTTTATTTTGACTTTTATTGCGCTTGAGCACACACCACTCACATTCTCCCTCTTGTTCACTGTCGTCGTTCAATTCTGTCTAATATGGATAGAAGTCTATCTAATAATCAGATATAACTGTTAAATAAAGGAATTATATACAAATAAAAAAAATATATATATATACAAAAAAGTATTATAACAATTGCTTTAATATTATTAGTAATAGAAAGGCAAACATTATAATACTTTCTAGTTTGCCGTCAGCATTCAGCAAATACGCATTTATATAATTTAAACAAATCTTAGAATGACTAATGAACATTTAATCTCACAAACCTTGCAGACTACTTCGAATCTAGTTGAGATCTTGTGAAGTGTGCATTTGTATCCTGCATGATCGCGTGTTCTCTGCATGACGGTCGGTCTGTGTGAATTGAATGCTGACAGGAGGAGAGTTCTGCTTGACTAGAGACGCAGGATCGACTTTAAACTAGTGATTTCAAATTATGCTGCACTTTATGCATTTGCCCACTGTCATTTTCATGTCATTTTCGTTGCGTGCTGTTTGTAAAATGAGTGTTACCTTGGCTTTATTTGAAAAAAAAAAAAAAAGGTTCCCAATGCACACAAACTTCCCAGAATACTGAGTGAACTATTGGTTACAGTGTTTTCTTCCTTTTTAATTAGATTTTTATTAAATATTTATTTGTGAAAAATGCTTTGTCTTCTAAAGTATAAGTTTGTTTATTTTACACAATTATTTTTAATCCATTTTCAAATTATTTCAAATTTCTTAAATATAAATAAAACTACATCGGCTTTATATCGGCCATCGGCCACCCTGCTTTCCAAGATATCGGCATCGGCTGTCAAAAAACCCATATCGGTCGACCACTAAAAATAAGTAGTTGTCAACCGATATCGATTTTTTTTTTATTGCCTATACTGATATCTTAGAGAGCAGGGTGACTAATGGGCGATAAAAAACAATATTACAATAAGTAGTTGTCACCCGATATTGATTTTTTTGTGGCCTATACTGATATCTTAGTCAGGCTGACCAATGGGCAATAAAAAGCAATATTAAAATAAGTAGTTGTCACCTAATATTATATAATATTTTTCTTTATGGCCAATATCGATATCTTGGAGAGCAGGATGACCAATGGGTGATATAAAGATAATATCAAAATAAATAGATGTAAACCGATATTGATTTTTTTTTTAATGGCCTATACCGATATCTTAAAGAGCAATAAATAAAGTGATAAAGCCGATATTAAAATAAGTAGTTGTCAACCAATATTGTTTTTTTTACATTTTCTGAAATAGTCCATGTAACAGTAATTTTACTTTACAGTACACAGTGACAGATGACGTATATGGCAAATTGTATATAGTGCAGCATGTAAGGCACTATGAAATGCGTTTTTTCCCCCAAATTCCATTTTTTCCATTAAAATTTTTCTGGTTTCAGTTATTTTCCATTTAAATTTTTCTATACTCCGTTTTAATGTTTAAATGTTATTTTATTAATCAAAAAGCATGACTAATTAATTAAAATCGTGAAACTTACACAATTTAACAGCATTTTATTATTAATTTAACCAGTAAATTAAAAAACTTATTTTAAGTCCCTGTGAAATGTTTACATTTTCTGGATTCCATTTTAATGGTTTCATTAAAGGTTCTATATAAATTAAACTTATTATTATTATTATTATTATTATTAAATTGTAATAATCAAAACCATCTCTAATTAATTGATTTTATAAAAAATGTTTTATTATTATTTTGTTTATTTATCTTTTTTTCAGAAATACTGTGTTGTGCATTTTTCAATGTTCTACTAAATAAATTCTGGTAACAAATTTTTCTGGTAAATATTCCTTAAAAATAATGTTTTAATAATAATTTTATTAGGAGTAGTAATAAGTAATATATTTCTGTCACAGTTTCTTCAAGGTAACCCAAACTTTTATTTTGACGGGTTGCTGTGAAGACCTTTAAGTTTCTGTGTGTATATGATATGATATGATAGTTTTTCTCAAAAGAAACTGTAAAATGCTCATGAAATGACTCTCAGAGCAGCTCTAGAGTTTATGTTCGTGTACTCATAGTCAAAATATCTGCTGCCAAAATAAAAAACTGCTTCCGACATTTATCAGCCAAACTTATAGGCCGATGCTGATAATTTAAAAAGGCCAAATATTAGCCAATATATCACCCTGGTGATGTATGTGTTGATGCCTGTCAAAAATTACAAAAGATATTCTCTATAAAAGATATAAAACATATGTACATGAAATGTGTGGCTAAGCAGTACTTTGCTCCACTGTGGTCTTGATTTATCTGTCACATTTTCAGGTCAAGACTATATTTTCTGTGCTAGTCTCAGCAAAGTACTTTACAAAAATGGAATCTCAGAGCAATATATAATGTGGCTGCATTTTATGTACGGTCTGTATTTGAGCTGGTAAATTAGCTCTTTCAGCCTGCAGCCTGTTTTCAGTCATTGCATGATGGAAACAATGTTGAAATCACTCATAACAAGTGATTAATTTTACATATTTTTCATATTACCTATTTTACATAATGTAGTTTTAGAAGGCTTGCTGAAGAAATTAAATCATGTACTTTAAAAAAAAAAAGAAGAGAATTTGATGAGTGCTAATAAAAAAAAAAAAGTAATGTATTTTGGAAAACATAACTACACCTTAAGCTCTGAGTGGATATCAGTGAATTAGTTCATTAAACATTTTGAATTAGCTTTAATTTTTTTATATTTTCAGTTTTCATTTTAGCAATTTTATGTGCTTTTGTCGTTTTTTTTATTAGTTAATTTAAATAGCTTTAATTCATTTTAGTTTTAGTAATTTGAAAAATTTACCATATTTGAGTTAATTTCTCATTTTCGTTTGTGTTTTCATTTTGCTGTTTTTTAATTATTATATATTTTTATATATATATATTTTAATAAATAATATTTTATTTAATTTACCAAAATGGTGTTTAATAGTTTTAGTTTCACTTGTAGTTATCGATAACAACACTGATACAAACTTATTTTTGATAACAGTGGTGGAGGATAGCAAGCTACCACAGTTTTATTCATTGTGAAAATCACATTTTTGTCTGTGACATTTGATATTGAAGTATGAAGTATTTTTTAACTCGTATACAAATTATGTTTGGATAAACTCACTTTATTGCAATGTAATTGCCAGAAGAATGATGAATATGTAATACTTAACCATTAATGTAAATGACTATTATCTATGTTGTCTGAAAAAGATCTGCATGAACCAGAATACAGAGAATCTCCTGTTTTGTCTTTCCTCTCTAGACTCGCTGCAGGCTCAGCTGATCAGCATGGGTGTGATCCCCACACTGGTCAGACTGCTGGGCGTTCATTCTCAAAACACAGCGCTCACCGAGATGTGCCTCATTGCCTTTGGCAACCTGGCAGAGCTTGGTGAGTTACCGATTCGATTCAGTCACACTGCCTACTACATATCCAGATTTTCATATATTAAAATATATTAGAACGTATTGGATAAAGCTAACACGTCTCTTTTGCCTGATCCTCAGAGTCCAGTAAGGAGCAGTTTGCCTCTACAAATATTGCAGAGGAGCTGGTTCGACTCTTCCGTAAGCAGGTGGAGCATGAGAAGAAGGAGATGATCTTCGAGGTGTTGGCACCACTCGCTGAGAACGGTGCGAATCATAGTGTTCGACATTCAAGAATGATTTTTGAGATAGACATACGATAGATAGATAGATAGACATACGATAGATCGATAGATAGATAGACATACGATAGATAGATAGATAGATAGACAGACATACGATAGATAGATAGATAGACAGACATACGATAGATAGATAGATAGATAGACAGACATACAGACATACGA
>NW_015505641.1:227387-260582 GCF_001515645.1 Sinocyclocheilus grahami | reverse complement strand
GATAGATAGACGATAGATCGATAGAGAGATAGACATACGATAGATAGATAGATAGATAGACAGACATACGATAGATAGATAGATAGATAGACAGACAGACATACGATAGATAGATTGATAGACATAGATAGATAGTTGAATTTAATAAAAACTTTGAAAGCTAAAAAAAGGTCATCCAGTCAAGGCTGTAGTTAGACTAATGTAATTCTTATATAATAATGTAACATTGAATAGAATAATATAGCATAGAATTTTATTTTAATATATTTTGTTGGGCTTTAAAATTGATGCAAGAAACCATCGGCCAGTGCTGATGAGTGCAAAATGGCCAAAAACTTAGCCTGTATTGTGGAAATACTATATAACGACATCAAATGAGTGGTATTCATATAGTACCGTGTCACTGTATCTGATAGTATATATCACTGTATCACTGTATATGTTTGTAAGGAGTTTCTTTTATCTTAGCACCAGTATTTTGTTAATTCACCGTTGATGCATTTCTGTTCCGTAATTTCCAGAATGCATCAAAACAGCGCAGGTTAAGCTTTCAGTTTTGTCGTGCTGCTTTTGCTTTCAGCATGAGTTGAGGGTCTGTAGTTGTTGATTATGGATATGGATGTTGGAGCGCAGCCACTGACCCAGTGACTGAGTGACTTGGGCGGCAGCGTTCAGCAGCTCAAAGGCTTTTCCTCCCAGCTGTGAGTGTGTTGTGTTACTTCTATAAAAAGTCAAACTCCGCCACCTGTTGTGGTTGGAAGCTAGACACTTCTTGAAATGATTGCATGCTTTGCAGCCGTGTTTTGGCTCAAAAAGCTTGAGCATGAACCAACAAGATTTCACGCTCAAATATTACATTAAAGAATCACCAGTTTACCAGTTTTTTTTTTTTTTTTTAATGTAAGCTGGAACATCAAAATTGGCCAAGCCATAGAGAGAGACATCTCTCGCAATGTAAAACCTGGCTTATTTGATGGTGAAAATGTCACAAAATGCATTTTTCAAGACGCTGGCTATTGCCTTAAGCTGAGTCGCGGTTGAGTTGAGAAAGCTACCATTACGCAGATGCGTGAGATTTCTCGGCTTCTTCTCTGTTTGGATAATAAGTGTTATCACTGCCATTGCCACCACCATCGTTTCCTCAAAATAGGACTCTGGGGTCTGCTTACAGCTGTGGTCTGGATTTGCTTATTTGAAGGCAAATCCTCCAGCCGCGGTCAGCTGCTCTGTGTGTCTGCGAGTGCGTCTGAGGATTAGAAATGTGCGCCAGAAAGAAAGCTGTGTGTGAAAGAGAGCGAGTGTGTGTTTAGATGGTGAAAATGGTATGTTGAATTTTAGTTGAATATTTAGTGATTTTTATTTTTATTAGTTTAGCATTTTTGTGTACTGTAGTTTATTTTTTTTATATATATCTTTATTCCAATTTTAGTTCATCAAGATAAACTAAATGAAAATGTGAAATGCCAAAGCAACTACTTGAAAAAATTTTTTTTCAGGTTTTATTTTTAATGTTTATTTCAAGTAACGAAAATTTGTTCTATGGTTTTAGTTTTAGTTAACTAAAATAACACTGATTCTGCAAATACAAGTCTTATTATTTTCTTAAAATTTCTTAAAAATAAAATGCTTAAATCATCTATGTTGAAGTTTAGTGATTTTGTGTTGTTTTTGTCATTTTTATTAGTTTAGAGTTTTTGTGTACTGTAGTTATTTATATATATATATATATATATATATCTTTATTTCAATTTTAGTTCATCAAGATAAACTAAATGAAAATGTGAAATGCCAAAGCAGCCATCTGATTTTTTTATTTTATTTAAGTTAACGGTTATTTCAAGTAACGAAAATTTTTTTTATGGTTTTAGTTTTAGTTAACTAAAATAGCACTGATTCTGCTAATATAAGTCTTATTATTTTCTTAATTTTTCATTTTTTTAAATCTATAGTTTTAATAATTTTGTTAACTATTTTTATTAGCTATTGCGTTGTTTTTTAAATGTATCTATATCGTTTTTTTAAATATATTTTTATTTTTGATTTCAGTACCTCAAGATACAGTAAACTAAATGAAAATGTGAAATGTTGCTTTGGCAACTAGTTGAAATAAAATAAGTTCATTTTTTAATTTCAATTCATGTTCATTTCAAGCAACAATTTTTTTAATGCTTTCTTTTGTTAACTATAATAGCCCTGATTCTCTTAAAACAAGTCTTATTATTTTGTTGTAATTTTCTTAATTTCCCCCCAGCATTTTATTCCATATTCAGATTTTCACTTGTTTTTGTTTTTTTTAAACAAACAAGCAGGAATTTATTCCAATCTAATTTATTAAAATCTAATCTTTTTAACAGCCATTTTTGCAGTGTACTGTATGAGTGAAATGTAGTATAAAATGTATAACTGTAAGAATTCCTGTATGTTTTGATAAAAGCAGCGGGAGAGCGAGAGCAGACGTGGGAGATGGAAAGCCGATAGCATGTGTGAAAGCGCCGCTTTGGTTGTTCGCATTCAGCGCGCAGCGCCGCTATCCCATACTGCCAGTCTCCAAGACAACGGCCTACTTAGAGCCACTACACAGCACTACGGGCAAAGCTCTGCCAGTCACGTGGGCCGCAGGAAGAGCGCTTTTGTGTGTGTGTGAGTGATATAGAGGAGGAAAGGCTGAGCTGTGCTGTACCTGAACACTGCAGGCGCTTCATAACCAGCCAAATGCGTAGTGAGACGGCCATATGTCTGCAACAGTCAGACCTCAGACATCCATCGTGCAGGGTTTTCCCCCTGGGCTGCTGTCTCATTCGCTGACACTGTATGAATCATCAATATTTGGTCTGTTGGATTGTTATCCTGCATTTTTTGGAATCATACAAATTGCATTTGTTTATATCTTAGAAATTGTGTCATGGTGTTACGTCTGTTGCATTACATGTCTGGTTTAGTCTTTTTGGGTCAGAGAATTATGTAGTTCAGTCTGTTATGTATTTGAAGGGGAAAACGTGCATTAAAAAGCACCAGAGTTTGATCTGGGTCTTGGTTTATGGTCTGACATAGCTGTCAACTGATGTTTTTGGGGGGGGGGGGTTTAGTGGCTGATGCCAATTTCTAACAAAAGTGTTGTCAATATAAAGCTAAATAATGCAAATTAATGATTGCTAAAATCAAACAACCTTTTATCTTTTTAATTTTATTCATTATAAACTGAAAAAGATGATCCATTAGACTAATGCAATGCTTATGTATAAATATTATTCTATGATAGCATGTACGATCAGATGTACTCAAAATAGCAAAAATCTATTGTAATTATTTTGTTTTAATTTTTTTAAACCTAAAAGACTGACACAGATTATCCATAGACAAAGACTGTTGTTAGGCTAATGCAATTCTGATATGTAAATAATATAATTTAATGATAGCAAATAAGATCATATGTACACAAAACTGCTAAAATCAAACAATATTTTAGTTTATTTTATAAAAACATTGAAAACTGAGAAAGATTGCCCATAGACAAGGCTCTCGTTAGATATAAATAATATCGTGTAATGGTAGCAAATAAGATTATTTGTTAAAAAAATTGCAAAAATCAATTATTTTATATATATTGTTTTATTTTACAAAAACATTGAAAACCGTAAAAGATTTTCTATAGACAAGGCTGTTGTTAGAGTAATGCTGATATATAAATAATATAATTTAATAATAGCAATTAAGAAAAAAAATTGCAACAGTCAACCTAACCAATTTAACTTTCACTTTGTCACTTTCGCTAAATTTTATTATATTTTATTATAAAAATATTGAATACTGAAAAAGATTATCCATAGACAAGGCTGACAGTGTAATGCTGATACATAACTAATATAATTAAATGATGGCAAATAAGATCAGATGCACACAAAAATGCTGTAATCAAACTTTTATTTTATTTCATAAAAACACTGAAAACTGAAATAGATTAAACATATACAAGGCTGTTGACAGACTTTGAAATTAATACAAGAAACTACTAGCAAATGCCGGTAAGCTCAAATCGACCAATCACTGATCAGTCACAAAAATGAATGACTCAATGAACTGAAATAAATGCTGCAATAAATTCAGCATTTCTCTACTTCATTTGACTTCAATCCAACATTACAGCCTGGTTTTGGTCCAACAGGTTTTGCTTTGGTTTCTGTGGTTCGGTTTATCCTGGATCTGAGCTGAGTTTTGGGTGTCTGATATTTGGGTTGTGACGGTGAGGACATTTTCCCACCGGTTAATCGACGTGTGACAGCACAGGTAATACCGGTATCACCGTGGGGGCGGGAGTGTTCCCTCTTTTCCTCGCTTTCCTTCGCTTTTAAATAGCTTGTAAAAGCGGCGTGCGCATTTTACTTTCACTTTCAAATAGCGGCAATTTGGAGTAAAGCAATTGTTAATTTTTAGTTCGTTTGAATTTTCCCTCTTTTCATCGCTTTTAAATAGCTTGTAAAAGCGGCGTGCGCATTTTACTTTCACTTTCAAATAGCGGCAATTTGGAGTAAAGCAATTGTTAATTTTTAGTTCGTTTGAATTTTCCCTCTTTTCATCGCTTTTAAATAGCTTGTAAAAGCGGCGTGCGCATTTTACTTTCACTTTCAAATAGCGGCAATTTGGAGTAAAGCAATTGTTAATTTTTAGTTCGTTTGAATTTTCCCTCTTTTCATCGCTTTTAAATAGCTTAAAAGCGCCATGCACATTTTACTTTCACTTTTGAATTAGCGGCAGGTCAATTGCTTGAATGCAACAACAAAATAAAACGTCAAACTCACTTTAGCGTATATATAAGACATAGAACTTTTATTAACAAAACAAATAAAAATACACCATGCTATAGGGCAGGCTATGCCTAATATAAAATAACAAATAACTTACATAAAGTTAAATAGGTATACAAAACTGGAAATAAGTAAACATGTATAATATATAACCAAATAAATAAGAAACGTAGAACGTTTATTAGCAAAACGAATGTCAAATAAAATAAATAAATGACACAAAGTTTAAATAAAGTAAAAATCAGCAAACAATGTGGAACCAATTAAATAAGAAACGAATGTTTAAAAAAACTTTCAAAATCACCTTAGATAAACGGCAAAAGTCAACAGGCTTTTCAAAATCCAAAATATTGCCAAACAGGCGCTTTTGCATTTCATTTAGAAACTAAATCATCCGCGATCGTGTTGTCTGTGTCTCCTCACTCTTCTTGTCAGTCAGCTCGACTCACTCTCCTCACTGGAGAAATTAAATCTGATCTGTGATGCAACTGTCGTTCGGCACGCTGCATTGAGCATCCGCGTTCAGTTTTTAATTGTAGTGTCTGCTCTTTTACTGAACTAAATGATTTTTATTACTATAAAAAATCAAAACGACGTGGGGGTCAGTGACGCGGTGGGCAAGTGACGTAACTGGTGTTGTGGCATAACACCAGTATCACCGTCAGCACCGTCTATCGCGGCAAGCCTAGGACTTATGTGAGGATCCTGTTCGTGGACTTCAGCTCGGCCTTTAACACCATCATCCCAAACCTCCTCCTGCCCAAACTAACTCAGCTCTCCGTGCCCACCTCCGTCTGTCAGTGGATCAACAGCTTCCTGACAGACAGGCAGCAGCTAGTGAGGCTGGGAAAATACACATCCAGCACCCGTACGATCAGCACTGGAGCTCCTCAGGGTTGTGTTCTCTCTCCACTGCTCTTCTCCCTGTACACCAACGACTGCACATCTAAAGACCCCTCTGTCAAGCTCCTGAAGTTTGCAGACGACACCACACTCATCGGCCTCATTCAGGACGGTGACGAGTCTGCTTACAGACAGGAGGTCGAGCAGCTGGCTGTCTGGTGCAGTCTCAACAACCTGGCGCTCAACACGCTAAAAACTGTGGAGATGACCGTGGACTTCAGGAGAAACCCCTCTGCACTCCCCCCACTCACCATCATGGACAGCACTGTGACTGCAGTGGAGTCATTCAGGTTCCTGGGCACCACAATCTCTCAGGACTTGAAGTGGGACACTCACATTGACTCCATTGTGAAAAAGGCCCAGCAGAGGTTGTACTTCCTTCGCCAGCTGAGGAAGTTCAACCTGCCACAGGAGCTGCTGAAACAGTTCTACTCTGCCATTATTGAATCTGTCCTCTGCACTTCAATAACTGTCTGGTTCAGCTCAGCTACCAAATCTGACCTCAGAAGACTTCAGAGGGTAGTCCGGACTGCTGAGCGAATCATTGGTACAACCCTCCCTTCTCTCCAAGAACTGTACTCGTCCAGAGTGAGCAAAAGGGCTGGCAGAATCACTCTGGACCCCTCACATCCAGCACACTCCCTCTTTGAACTGTTGCCATCTGGTCGACGCTACAGAGCTCTGAGCACCAGAACGACCAGACACAGGAACAGTTTCTTCCCTCAGGCCATCCATCTCATGAACACTTGACAATAACCGTGGAACACACACTATTTATACACTCATACACTTATTTATCTAACACTCATACTCAGCCTACACCTCAAATTTGCACATAATATACAGTACCTGTACATAAAAAAAAACAACAACAACAACTGTCTATTGTCATATACCTGCACACACAATTGTCAATTTATATATTTTTATTCCTTATTTACTTGTTCTATTTTTTATTTTTATTATCTGTGTTTTTTTGTTCTGTCACTGTCATTCTGTTACACTGTGGAGCTTCTGTCACGAAAACAAATTCCTCGTATGTGTAAACATACCTGGCAATAAAGCTCATTCTGATTCATTCTGATTCTCACTTTTCTCGTCAGTCAGCTGGACTCGCTCTCCTCACTGGAGAAATGAAATCTGATCTGTGATGCGACGGTCGTTCGGCACGCTGCATTGAGCAGCCGCGTTCAGTTTTTAATTGTAGTATTTGTTCTTTTACTGAATAAATAATTTTTATTACTATAAAAAAATCAAAACGACAGTGGGGGTCGGTGATGCAGTGGGCAAGTGACGTAACCGGTGTTGCGGCTTAACACTGGTATCACCATCAGTACCGTCTATCGCGGCAAGCCTATCTGATATTAGTCTGTGTCTGATCTCGACTGTAACTCTGAGGTGCAGCGCTAGGGTTTTAATATGGGTTGTGAAATCCCTGTTAGACGTGATGGTGTGCTGTGAAGCTTCAGATATATTAGTATCTCTCTCTCTCTCTCTCTCTCTCTCTGTCAGATGAGATCAAGCTTCAGCTGGTGGACGCTGGTCTGGTGGAGTGTCTGCTGGAGGTCGTTGCTCAGACGGTGGACAGCGACAGGGAGGAGGACGTGGCTCAGCTCAAGACGGCCTCAGACCTCATGGTCCTTCTGCTGTTGGGAGGTACAGGAACAAACCTCTGACAGAACTCAAACAATAATGCCCTTAAATAAATGCTTTGAAAGAACAAATATAGGTGCATCCAGCAATAAAGCACCTTACGTGTAATTTCCTCTGTGTGAATAAAGCAAACAAGGCCTTATAAAACATAATGACATAATGTCAAGCTATAACTCATACTGTGTGTTTACTTAATGAAGTGTGCTATTCCTGTGAATGTTCATCATTTCATTCAGTTTCCCAGCAGTTATATAACCTTATTACTAGCTAAATAGGGATGCACCTCCTTTTACCTTGAGAAGGAAAGGCTGAAGTGAAGCGAGGCTGATGTGTATTTCACTTCATCAATATTAAACACTAGCTGAAAGAGTTGTGGGGCTTTAAAATGACTTTCACTGAATGAATTCTGGAGGTTGGAAAATTCAAACCTCTCATTCAGTTCAGTTCAAAAGTTTGTGTTCGGTAAGATTTTTAAAATGTTTTTGAATGTTTTTTTTTTAATGCTCACCAAGACAGCATTTATTTGATCCAGAATACAGTAAATACAGTAATATTATTACAATTTAAAATTACTGTTTTCTATTTTGATATATTTTAAAATTTAATTTATTTCTGTGATCAAATCTGAATTTTCAGCATCATTACTCCAGTCTTCAGTGTCACATGATCCTTCAGAAATCATTCTAATATGCTGATTTGATGCAAAAAAACAAGTTTTGCAGTGCAATATTTTTGTGGAAACCGTGTTAAGTGTTTTTTAGGATTCTTTGATGAATAGGAAGTTCAAAAGAACAGAATTTATTTGAAATAAAAATAATTTGCATTATAAATATCTTTACTTTCACTTGTAATCAAATTAATCCATCCTTGCAGAATAAAAGCATAAAAAAATATATATATATTTCTGTCCTCAAACATTTGAACAGTAGTTTATATTGCTTCATTACAAACATGATAATCGTCTAGTTTGTAGTTTGTATTTCTGTCAGCTCTTCATTTGAAAGAAGGATGCTTTCTGGTTCCCATTCAATATCACATGTATTAGTAATAATGCTCTAAAAAGACATCTGAATTAAAAAAAAAAATGGCTTAAATGGGCTTCAAAAGATTTTCACATTACATTTTCTCTGAATCTGAGCATAGTTGAACTATCTGACTTATGCAGGTCATAGTCTAAGAAACGCGATTTCACTCGTAACTCAAAAAATGACAAAATGTGGAGTTGTTGCGTTTTGCCTTTTGTAGTGTGGCATAAGATCACTGCTTTTTCTGCTGAATAAACCAGCCAAAACCTGCCTTGCTGGTTCATTGAATAGTTTTACCTGGTTCTGGTTTGGATTCTAATATAGCTCTAGTTATCTTTATAGTTATTGCTTTTAGTGTGAATGACCTTATAATATCTCTCATTCTGTCATATTAATGTTTTTGTGTTGTCGCTCGTGCGTGATGTGTTTTACTGTAGACGAGTCGATGCAGAAGCTGTTTGAGGGGGGTAAAGGCAGCGTGTTTCAGAGGGTTCTCTCATGGGTGCCCTCCAACAACCACCAGCTCCAGCTAGCAGGAGCGCTCGCCATCGCTAACTTTGCCCGCAATGGTAAGACATCAGCAGTGTTAAGGAAAGTTACTTTTAAAAGCAATGCATTAAAATATTGTGTTACTTTTTCTCATCTGGACTGGGCTTGATTGTTTTTAATATAAAAAAGTTATGCATTTGGTAAACATAAAATACCTTTCTCACCGAAAGTGAAATAAATGAGGCTCAGGCTGAAGGAAAATGTAAATTCACGTCTGTACACTAGAGGGCGCAGCTCAAACAAACCTTTCAGCTGTGCTGCCATTCTAAATTACATTCTGGAACACTCTTCAGCAATAAAAAAAAAAAGAAACAAATGTTATGTTTATCTAAAGCCATTTTTGCTTATTCATATGGTTGAATTGGACCATCGAAGGTCAGCAGCGAAGTCATTGGTTAATAAAATGGGATTAAATTAGTGCTGTCAAACGATTAATCGCGATTAATCGCTTCCAAAATAAACACTTTTGTTTACATAATATATGAGTGTGTACTGTGTATAATTATTATGTACAGTGGGTACGGAAACTATTCAGACCCCCTTAAATTTTTCAACACATGCATGTATATATTTAAGACAAATGTGTTATGTTTATATACTAAATATATGTATATAGAATGTAATAATATAAATATATAAATGTTTATACATGTAAATATTTTCAAAATATATACTGAATGTGTGTGTATTTATATATACATAATAAATAAACACAGTATACATATATTATGTAAACAAAAACTTTTATTTTGAATGCGATTTATTTATTTTGAACAGCATTAGATTAAATACATAAAGGATATTTGTGCTATTTGACATATTTAATTATTGCATGTTTGCATCATATTCTGAGTTTGCATTTCACTGTTTTTATTCATTTGAGGAATACTGAATCTGTTTTTGTGCAAGTAAGATGAGTAAATGCATGTTCACGTTTAGTCTAGATCTACAGTAACATCATGCACTCACTCCTGATTTCTCTCAACATGGGGACAGGAGAGCTGTCAGTCAATAAATGGGAAAACAAAGTAACTAGCATTACCTATTTGAAAAAGTAACTCAGATATTTTTCTTGTAAGTTAGAAAGTAATGCATTACTTTATTAGTTACTTGGAAAAAAAGTAATCTGATTACGTAACTCGCATTACCCCCAACACTAGACATCAGTCCTGCAACTGCAAGATCATGATGATCACTGTGGTGAGAGTGTAAATAAGTGCTTTTTTGTGTACAGATGGGAACTGCATCCACATGGTAGACACTGGTATCGTACAGAAGCTTCTCGAGCTGTTAGACAGACATGTTGAAGAGGGGAACGTGACGGTGCAGCATGCCGCCCTCAGCGCTCTGAGGAACCTCGCCATCCCGGGTCAGTCTGAAAGTTCACTCAATCATTGAATGATTCACTCACCTGTGCATGAGTGTCTTAAAACTAAATCTGCTCCACCTTCTTCTCTCTTCTCCAGTGGTCAACAAATCGAAGATGCTCTTGGCTGGTGTGTCGGATGTAGTGCTGAAGTTCCTCAAATCTGAGATGCCGCCGGTCCAGTTCAAGCTTCTGGGAACATTACGGATGCTCATCGACACACAGGGTATTTATTAACAGCAAACGTTTCAGAAAACAAAAGCACTATCTACAGATAGTGCCGCCCCAGAATCGGGTGAGCTGGTGTTGCTGTGTGGACTGGTTGTGATGCTCAAACTAAATTTTGCATTAAAATTAAACGCTTACCTATAATTTAAAATATAAATAAATGTAAAAAAAAAAAAAAATGCATGACTTGATGCTTGAAGTTCTCTTTCCTGTACTTAAGGTGTCATGAACTGCCTTTTTAAAATTATTTTGTACTGTTCTATGAGGTCCACTTATAATGTTATCAAAAATTTGACATCAAAAAACATCATTTTCTGTCCTATTTTGAATAGTCGTGGCGGATTGTAGACTCGGAAGTAAACGCCACTGCTATGATTGGCTAACATTTGTGTAAGTTTGACAGCCTACACCCTTCATAGAGGGACGCCGCTGCTGTGATTTAGGTTAAAAACGCATAAATACTCAGTTCATTTCAAACGATCTGTAATAACAGACAAAGCAATAGTGACCAGGTAATAAAAACAGTTACTCACACTTGTGTGGTGCGACATTACTGTCGGATCCAATATATTCGGCACAGCATCGTCTTTTAATTTCAGTCTTTCTGAAAATCCTGCGTCGAATTGTGCCTTGTTTGTGAACGAATCCGCAGTGAAATGAAGTGAACAAAGGACCAAATTCTTACTGACGCGGTCTGGAACTTCATTAAAAATAAAGCTAATCCATTCTTTCCTAATGTTGGGATCCGATGGAAGTTTTATGCAAAGACTGTTTTTCCACAACTTGGCACTGAACAGCATCTTGTTGTCTTCGAAGCATTTTTATCGTTTGGTTTCTGCGTAGACCTGCGTTCGTCTCTCTCGTTATTTAGACTATGTGGGCGGGGCTAAACAGGCAGTGATGTAGAAGCATGCATTGATCTTCTTCTGTGGAGGCGGGGTTTATCCACACTATTACGTCATAAAGTGGCACATTCCACAAGCTGTCATTTTGGCAGATTGGCTTCAATATAAGCTGTTTTTAGACCAACGAGAAAGTTTTGAGTTCTGAAACTTACATATGTCAAAAGCTCGAGGGAATTTAGATTTCTCAGTTCATAACCCCTTTAACATATATCCTTTTGAAACAGTAAGTTGGGACAGGGAATCAAAGGGCTTATCCCTTTAGTTCTTTAGGGGGTAGGACATTACCATTCTAAAGGGAATGTGATTGGACAAAACTTTGGCCACGCCCATGAGTGCAGGTTGCGTCATCAATATATATATATATATATATGAATTCATGCAGGATTTCCTCAGCATCCATCTGCTTTTATATTCTATTTATTTATAGGTAATTATTTTAATACAAGATGAAAAACTTTGTTTTCAACAATGAAATAAAATACGTTTAGACTGAAGAACTAAAATTGCTATATAAAACTAAAACTGAAATAAAAGTAAAGCTAAATAGAACTAGATAATAAAAATGATAAAAGCACATGACAAAATTAATAAACTAAAATTAAACTGAACACTGAAAGTATAGATATAAAAGCTAATTCTCAATAAATAAAGTATATAAATAAAAAATAAAATAACACTGACGTAATTCTAGCTTCAAATGTGTATGTCTGCTGAAGGTTAGCATGTTGATGACATCAAACTAACAGACATGAGCTAAAAGCCACAAAACAGTTGTTTATTCTGTGGCTTTTTAATTGAAATTGATAAGCTTACAAATCCTTTTATGTTTTACAGCTGTTTAGCTGTGTCAAAGACAGCATGTGTGATTTGATGTCAGGTTCAGGCCCGTCCCAGCTGCTGCCACACAGCAGTCAGTCTCTGATGAAGAGAGCGGAGGATCGATGGCACTCTGTCATTTAGTAACTATGGATCTGCAGACTCAATATATATATATATATATACTTTTTTTGGGGGGGAAAAGAAAAACTGCATGGTAATGTAATTCGGTATTGTTAACTAAAACTATTAAAATAATTCTGTTAATTGACAAAGCTGAAATAAAATATAAATATAATATTTATACTTATTTATAACTAAAACTGAAATAAAAGTAAAGCTAAATAGAACTAGATAATAAAAATGATAAAAGCACATGACAAAATTAATAAACTAAAATTAAACTGAACACTGAAAGTATAGATATAAAAGCTAATTCTCAATAAATAAAGTATATAAATAAAAAATAAAATAACACTGACGTAATTCTAGCTTCAAATGTGTATGTCTGCTGAAGGTTAGCATGTTGATGACATCAAACTAACAGACATGAGCTAAAAGCCACAAAACAGTTGTTTATTCTGTGGCTTTTTAATTGAAATTGATAAGCTTACAAATCCTTTTATGTTTTACAGCTGTTTAGCTGTGTCAAAGACAGCATGTGTGATTTGATGTCAGGTTCAGGCCCGTCCCAGCTGCTGCCACACAGCAGTCAGTCTCTGATGAAGAGAGCGGAGGATCGATGGCACTCTGTCATTTAGTAACTATGGATCTGCAGACAACGAGCGGATTTGCATTGTCTTTCATTGGCAACGGCCCAGCCGTGTTAGCTCTCAGTGACAGCTTGGGTTTAAAAGGAATATTCCTGGGTAAATACATCTTGAGCTGTATCGACAGCATCTGTGACATGCTGCCGATTACCACAGAAAATAATTCCCCTCCGTCTCTCCGTTTGCAAAAACAACTGAAATGTGTGTACAACATTAAACACGTAGCAGAAATATGCATCTTTCATAATGTATTGAAGCCGCAAAACTGCACTTCCTAAGATGGGGCTTTCACAATTTGTGAAAAAATTCGATATTTAAATTTTTTTTTAAAGCTAAGATATCAAATAAAAAATATGAAACTAATTATTTTTGTTTAATAATATTAAACAAAATTATTACAAGTACTGTAATATTCAACAGTATTTCAAAATAGAAAAAAATTATATAAATGAATAAATGTGTTGTTATGTGCTTCACGGTGGCTTGTGTTAGGTTGATTATGTTTAGCGCTGTGTGTGTGTGTGTGTGTATGTTGCAGCTGACGCAGCAGAGCAGCTGGGCACGAACGCAAAGCTGGTGGAGCGTTTGGTGGAGTGGTGTGAAGCGAAAGACCACGCCGGAGTGATGGGAGAGTCCAACCGCCTGCTGTCCGCTCTCATCCGACACAGCAAGTCAAAGGTCTCTTCATTCTCTCTCATTCAGGGCCTTATGATTTCTGTGATGCGGACGGAATGGTGGAATCCAGTCATAAAAATGGAATTTACTAGGGATGCACCGAAATGAAAATTCTTGGCCGAAACCGAACAAAATGAAACACTGGGCCGAATACCGATCACGGTTTTTCAAGTTTTTTCCCCCATGTATTTTGCCAATTTGTTTTTCACCATTGCATGAATTAAATAGCCAAAATGTGCTTTTACTGTTTTGTCTTGCTTTTCAAAAAAAAAATAAAATCAATTACAAAACAACAATTAAAAAATATTTAACACTCTAGCAGACACTATACTAACAAAGCACAATTTAACTTAAAATTAATAAGTTGGTAAAATAATAATTTTTGGCCATCAGACCCCCTTCTTGAATCAGGCATGTATTTTTACTGTACAAAAAAAAGCAGCAATGCTGAGAAGAGACCTCTTTTAAAACATTAGGAAATATCACAGATCCTAATTTGAACACTATGTGTGAATGTTATAATAAATGTATTAAAAGAGATGTTGTAATGATTGTTATCGTTATTATTGTCTTACTTTTTATTTTATTTTACAGAACAGTAAAATTACAATACTAACATTTATGAATGTTGATAACAGTTCAATGCTTCTTTTTGTTGACAACAGCAGATTTATATATGAGTCTCATTACGAATACGAGCAACGGAACCGAGGAGCGCAGATTTTCGCTGTCAGAATACATGCAATGTGCTCGTGTATTAGAAAACATGACGTTCTGCAGTTTATTCACTAATTGTTTAAGGCCACTTCTCGATTTCAATCATCATACAGTAACCAGCAACAATCACCCCGTCTTCTTCTCATCGAAGACATGCGCTGCAGTCCTAAACAGTCTCTCGCTGTCGGTGCTTGTGATGATTTTTGCATCTTTCTCCGACAGTTTAAATGCTTCCACACTGCTGACATGTGTGCTGCATAATAAAGAGTGCGTGCCTCTCACTCTGCGCTGGTTGCTATTTGATCGCGTCATATCATTGTTCGGTACAATTTATTCTGTCTTTTCGCTTATTATTATAATTTCGGTTGCATTCGGTGCATCCCTAGAATTTACTGTAAAACGCTATAAATCAAAACATAGGTCAGTGTGCTTAAATCAGATCGCAATATGGACTAGTGTCTGTGAATGTTAAACTGCAAAAATACTATTTAAATATGAATCCTGCATATGAATGAATGGCACAGTTTTATTTTTTAGAAAAACTACCGTCATACCAAATACACACGGATAAAAAATAAACGTTTGGTTTAACTTGAAATTGTGACAGAAATATATTACTATTGTACAGTAGAATAATCATTGTTGTAATAATAATAATTAAAGTATTATTAAAAATTTATTTTTAAGGAATGATCTCACAGTTTTTCATCAGTGTTTTAATTTTAATTTGATTTGAAATATAAATTCACATAATGGTTCATGCCTTCATTTGATCTGATTAATTAAGTTGTTTTTGTGATTTATTAAAATTTCATTAAACCATTAAAACGGAATCCAGAAAAATGTAAACGGAAAACATTTGGTCAAATAAATAAATAAATAAAATGGAATTTGAGAAATAAATCAAATCTATTTCATAGGGCCCTAAAAATGTAATTTTTGTTCAACTTTTGGTTACACTTTACTTGAAGGGGTGTGCATAAGACTGACATGACACCTTCATAATCATGACATGACACATATCATGAATATGAAGGGTTTTTTATGCACATTTATGACAACTGTCATTAAGTGTCATTCGCTCAGTTATGTAATTTTTAATGCAAAGATGACATTGTTTGAGATGTCTTTGTTATGGGCTATGGTTAGTGGTAGGGTTATGTTAGGGTTAGGTCAAATAATGTCATATTTGCATTAAAAATGACATAACTGAGCGAATGACACTTAATGACAGTTGTCATAAACATGCATAAAACCTCCTTCATATTCATGACATGTGTCATGTCATGATTATGAAGGTGTCATGTCAGTCTTATGCACACCCCTTCAAGTAAAGTGTAACCAAACTTTTAATAAATTGTTCTTAAAATTGTATACACTTCATGATTTTAAATAATTAGTCATGCTTTTTGATTACTAAAATGTACACTACGGGGCCGTTGAATGCTTGAATCTGATTGGCTGACGAACGTTCTAATGTGTGCAATTGTTTTCAGGGAAATGCTAGCCGGATACGACACTTGGTTTCGACGAAATGTCTAGTATGTCAGTTACCAAAGATCTGGTGTAGAAACTATTTTTCGCTGTTAAGAAACAGCATGTAACCTGTTGAATTAAACATGACATTTTCAAGTAGGAGTATTTTCTTGTTAAATGTACTACAATAATTTTTGTTTTATTTACAACTTAGAAAAATCTTTTTTCCGCTGCATGTTCTTGATTGTGTTGTTTCGCGCTGTGGAGGACTTCTGTTATTGCTGCTGATTTTTCCGTCACAGATTCACATCCTCTGGAAGATTCTCACCGCTGTTTTCTTTCTGAATAGGAGGTGGTCCGAACAGTCATACAAGGTGGAGGTGTTAAGCACTTGGTAACCATGGCGACGAGTGAACACATGATCATGCAGAATGAAGCGCTGGTGGCCTTGGGTCTCATAGCGGCACTAAATCTGGGTAAAAATCAAAGATTACTGTGCGTTAGGGTGAATTCAGGTAAACTCCACTTGCCATTGAGATGACCGGGAAAAAAATCTCCCAACGATCCTGAATTAACTCTACATACAGTGGGTACGGAAAGTATTCAGACCCCCTTAAATTTTTCACTCTTTGTTATATTGCAGCCATTTGCTAAAATCATTTAAGTTAATTTTTTTCCCTCAATGTACACACAGCACCCCATATTGACAGAAAAACACAGAATTGTTGACATTTTTGCAGATTTATTAAAAAAGAAAAACTGAAATATCACATGGTCCTAAGTATTCAGACCCTTTGCTCAGTATTTAGTAGAAGCACCCTTTTGATCTAATACAGCCATGAGTCTTTTTGGGAAAGATGCAACAAGTGATGCTGACAGACCTGAAATCAAGTAAATAATTATTTATATACTTTTATAGTATTTATTCAGATTTTGAATGAGCTTTTATTTGATATTTTCTGTTTTCATTTTAATTTAGTTTTTTTCTCATTTTAGGTGCTTTTGGCATTTTTATTTCCTTTTTTCTTTTTAGTTTTAGTAATATTAGTACTTCAACTTCAACTTCTTTCAGTTAGCTGCCAAGGCAACATTTTTCATCAAGTTTTTAAGTTTAGTTTCATAATATAATAATTCTAATTTATATAATTTTAGCTTTATTTAAACTTCTGAAAATAATTGATAAAAGCATGGGTAATTTTGTCTTTGAAATGAATGGCTAAAAGAATTCACCAATTTACCTGAATTCACCTTATTTGATCAGATTCAGAGTTTCAGTAGTAGTTTAGTGAAGTTGAAAGCCTAATTTAAATAAATTAACACAATTTTTTTATTATTAAAATGGTTGTTTTGTAAAGATATTTATACATCTATGCACAATTTAGATGTCTTCCAAAACTAATTTGAAGCATTTAAGCCTTTAGTGGCATTACATTTATGCGTTTAGCAGAAACTTTTTTCCAAAGCATCTTGCAAAAGAGAATCAAAACCAATTCATCAGAGCCAACAATACTCAGAATACACAATGCCAGGTTTTTAAACAACTAGATTAGAGAAGAGGAGAAAAGCAGAAGAAGAAAGAAAAGTTTGTGTGTGTGTGTGTGTGTGTGTAAGTGCATTGGTTTAAGCTGGTTTAACCCAGTCACTTCATGGTTTTGATTTCAGATTGCGCAGAGCAGGACTTTGTCGGCGCTAATCTGGTGCAGGTTCTACACAAACTACTGACAGATGAGCACAGTGCACCGGAGATCAAATACAACTCCATGATTCTCATCTGCTCCGTCATGGGATCAGGTGAGTCAGGAGATCACAGAAACAAATGACTCAACACATTCACAAGTGTAGGAATTATTGACCTTAAAGAAGCCTGAAACTACACTAAAACCAGTGTTGTTATTGTTAAGGGGCACCTATTATGCCCCTTTTTTTAATTTTTTTTTACAAGATGTAATATACACGTCAGGTGTCCCCAGAATGTATCTGTGAAGTTTCAGCTCAAAATACCCCACAGATCATTTTGAAAATGCTAATTTTGAGTGGAAGAAGAAACGCGGTTTTCGTGCCTGTATCTTTAAATGCAAATGAGCTGCTGCTCCCCGCCCACTTTTCCACAATAGGGCTGTACCTTTACAGCTCGGACCTGAAATACTCTGCCAAAAAACATCTGTTTGGTTTTGATTATCATGTCTGTCGTGCTGAAATCATGCGTTTTAAAGCCATATCAGTTTAAACTTCTGATCAAGTGTTGCACTAGGAATGCACATTCCTAGTCTTTTTGTAGACAATTCATCACTATTCCAATTTTGTAAATTATAAATAATACATTTTTATAAACCATTTATCATTTACTAGTTTAATATCCTGAGGAATATCCTTGCGAATACTGTTTAATGTGCCGAACTACACTCGCATGAAACAGTTTCTTCCGATTGAATGATTGATTTGTGCGTTTTCTCTTCTCACTTCAGAGCCACTTCATAAAGAAGTGCAGAGCTTGGCCTTCATCGACGTGGTGTCCAGTCTGCGCTCGCATGAGAACAAGACGGTGGCGCACCAGGCCTCTCTCACAGAGCAAAGGTTAACGGCACAGAGCTAAAGGACTCTTCCACAGCATCTCCTCCCTGCCTGCTTCCCCTCACACACACACATATCTCTCGTTGTCATGTGCCAAGCTGTTGTTCCCTCCGCATTCCCCGCTACAGACTCTCAAAGCCCTCTGTTTGCTCCGCGCATGCAGAGACGTGTTCCCCAAAGGCAGCCATACTTTGTAGACAGCCTTCTGCAATAGATTCATACCCGAACAGCAAAATATTTTTAAAAGACCATAGCTGTGATAAAAAAAAAATCCATGAAATTCACCTATAAAAGCTGAAAAAAAAATAGAACATGTTGGCAGTGGAAATAGCGCAGTTGTGCTTTCATGACATGTAAAATCACACATACCAACCGACTTGTGCATGTTTTTTTTTTTGTTTTTTTTTTAAATCGTCCGGTTTGTTGATGTATCTGTGTTCAGCTATTCAAGCCACGCCCATATGATATGCTCCGCCCCCCTCTCCTGCTTACTAATTTACATAGAAGAGTAGAGATCAAATGTGTTTGTACTGTATAGGGCACCTCTGGACCAGCATGGACCTTTTCATATTTTGTCTCCTGGTCCTTGTGCCACCCATAATCCATCTCTACTGGAAAGAGCTAATTCCATAATCATTAGTCTGTTGCGTTCACATACATCGATGATTATTGTCATATGGAGAAGTAATATATCTTGAAGTTGTTGTACATGACGCCCTCGGAAACACGATTTTTATCATTTCAGGACCTCATCAAAAGAAGTGATGTCATTATAGTGTAGTTTCAATAACTTGAAAGGATAGTTCACCCAAAAATAAATTCTGTCATTATTTATTCACCTTCATGTTGTTCCAAACCTTGAGTTAATTTCTTCTGTAAGACTTACAAAAGGAGATATTTTGAAGAATGCTGGTAGCCAAACTGTTTCGGGTCCCATTGACTTTTGTCCATACTGTGGAAGTCATTGGGGCCAAAATGGTTTGGATACAAACATTCTTCATTTTTTTTGAAGAATGAAACTATTTGGTTTGCAGATTATTCAAAATATCTTATTTCGTGTTCCACAAAAGAAAGGAATTCCAACATTCTATAGATATGTTCAAGATACATACAAGATACTTTGATGAATGTTGGTAATTAAACAGTTTTGGGTCCCACTGACTTCCATGGTATACCAAATTCGTCAAAATATCTTATTTTATGTTCCAGAGAAGAAAGAAATGGCATCATTCTGTAGAAGATATTTTGAAGAAGTCCCATTGACTTCCATACTATTTTTTTGTCCACACTTTGGAAGTCAATGGGACCAAAACTATTTGGATACCAACATTCTTCAAGATCTTCAAAATATCTTTTTGTGTTCCACAAAAGAAAGAAATTGCTACATTCTATAGAAGGTATTGTTGGTAAGAGTTTTGCCTACCACTGACTTCAATAGCAATTTTTCTTTGTCCATACTATGGCAGTCAATGGGACCCAAAACCGTTTGGTTACCAGCATTCTTCAAAATATCTTCTTTTATGTTCCACAGATGAAAGGAATTCCAACTTTGTATAGAAGATACTTTGATGAATATTGGTAAACAAACAGTTTTGGGTCCCGTTGACTTCAATGGTATTTGAAGAATTTTGGTAATCAAACGGTTTCAGGTCCCAGGTAGGACCTGAAACCATTTGTTTACCAACATTCTTCAAAATATCTTTTTATGTTCCACAGAAGAAAGAAATGCCAACATTCCATAGAAGGTATTTTGAAGAATGTTGGTAACCAGTTTTGTGTTCCATTGACTTCCATAGTATTTTTTTTTTTGCCATATTATGGAAGTCAGTGGCATCTGAAACTGTTTGGTTACATTCTTCAAAATATATTTTTCTGTGTGTTATAAAGAAATACCAACATTCTATAGAAGGCATTTTGAAGAATTTTGCAAACCAAACAGTTTCTGGTCCCCATTGACTTTCATTGTATTTTTTGACCATACTGTAGAAGCCAATGGGAATGTTGGTTACCAACATTTGTTGAAATATCGTTAAAAAGTAACGCATACAGATTTGGGAAGACATTAGGAAGAGTAAATGATGACATGCTTTTAATTTTTTTTGGGTGGACTCTCCCTTTAAAATCGATCAGGAAATGACTAGCATGACTGCCAGTACGCCATTAGCACACACACATACGGTAATCTCATGGCAGATTAGTGAGACATGCAAGGGCTGGGACTGGTCATGTGTGTAGCTGAAACTGCCACAGTTATGCTGAGCAAGGTAACCGAATAATAATAAAAATGTCTCAGACGACAGACTCGTTGTGAATGTTTCTTTTGAGAAAGTGTCTTTTTTGCATGTGGAGCTGCCTGTCCTCCTTTCCATCCTCTCCAGTATCCTCTGAACATGCACCTCCTTGCATGTCCGATACTGTGAAAATCACTGTTATGTGGCCATTTTATGTCAGGTAATTAAGTTCTTATTTATCATGTTTGTACCCTCGAGGAACCACATGGCAATCCAGTATATCTACAGTAGGAACCGTACAAATATAAACGGAAATCATTGTTGTAAATGTCATTGATGAACTGTACATTTCAAAGATTTAAACTTATTAAAACAATTGCTGGTGACAAATTTATGCTCTATGATTCTACCTTGCCTTCTTGTCAAAGTTAATATTAGTTAATGTGGAAATGGTTTATTAAATCTTGACAGGAAAGACTTGAGCAGACCACACTGCAGTGGACTTTTATTCAATTGTATAAATCTTTAGGTAGAATAAAAAAACTTCATGTGTCATTTCCACTTCGATGTCAGGAGGGGAATAAAATGATTTGAGAAAGTGGATTGAATCAGCAAAAGCACTGGTGGTGCATTGTGGGAAAAGAAAATGTATCGCTGACAAAACTGTTGAAATATTCTAAACCAGCTTTAATAAAACAGCAGGTGCTTTTTGTGTATATATTCAAATAATTAAAAATATACATGCATAAACACACACACAGTAAAATATGGAAGCCCATTTCCACCACATATGCTTTGGTAAATCATTATTACAACATAAAAAGTCAATTATAAGATAAATTGAAATTATGACATACTAAGTCGTAGTTATGAGATTAAAAATTTTGTGACAAACCACAATCATGACAAAAAGTCAAATTTATGTCAGTCCAAATTTAGACAGTAAGTGGAAATTATTAGATAAAAAAAGTCAAAATTGACATCGAAATTAGATAAAAAGTCATAACTATAATGTCAAAATTAGATAAAAAGTCATAGTTATAACTTGAAATTGACAATGGCATAAAAGTTGAAAAGATTAAAAGTCAAAATCATGACAGTCAGAGTTGAGATTTAAAACTTGACATTGCGTCATGTCAGTCATGACAAGTAGAAAATTATGAGAAAGTCAATTATGAGATCATTAGTCAAAATTGTCGATAATTATAGCAAGACGAAATTGACAAATTTGTCAATTATAGCATAAAAAGGCATAATTAAGTCAAAATGACAGTTACACTTATAAGATAAAAAGTCTAAATTATGAGATCAGAAATCATAAGTCAGAATTATTGTCAAAATAACAAATTGAAATGAGTCATAATTATGACATAAAATGGCTTTGCCGTAATTTTTACTATTAAAATCATAATTTTGAATCTCGTGATTTCAACTTTTTTTGTCATAATGGTAAACATTGTCATTATAATATTATATAAACATTATAATAAACAGCAGTCTTTACTGTTACACATGAACGATATTTGTTGCTAAAGGGATTCTGAATTAATATTCTCTATTTTTTCAAAGACTTGTTAAGGATAAATGATAACATACAACTGAAAGCTTAATTAATCAGAAAACCCACTAAAATGCTGAGAAATAATTTATTGAAAATGTTTGTTCTTATTGCTAGAGCATCAAATAAATGTATGACACACAGCCTAAATAACTGCCAACATTAATATCCTCACAGCTCCAGTAAGAGGACAAGTGAACAGACTCTTGAACATTTTCCCCTTCTTTTTGTAAGCATGAACACATTTGAAATGCATTGTAATTGTAAAAACTACATCAGAGTGACCTCAAAGGAACACTCCCCTATTTTTTGAAAATAGGCTCATTTTCCAACTCCCCTAGAGTAAAACAGTTGCGTTTTACCGTTTTCGAATCCATTCAGCCGATCTCGGGGTCTGGCGGTAGCACTTTTAGCTGTAGCTTAGCATAGATCATTGAATCTTATTAGACCGTTAGCATCTCGCTCAAAAATGGCCAAATAGTTTCTATATTTTTCCTATTTAAAACTTGACTCTTCTATATTGAATCAGCAAAAGCACTGGTGGTGCATTGTGGGAAAAGAAAATGTATCGCTGACAAAACTGTTGTTGAAATATTCTAAACCAGCTTTAATAAAACAGCAGGTGCTTTTTGTGTATATATTCAAATAATTAAAAATATACATGCATAAACACACACACAGTAAAATATGGAAGCCCATTTCCACCACATATGCTTTGGTAAATCATTATTACAACATAAAAAGTCAATTATAAGATAAATTGAAATTATGACATACTAAGTCGTAGTTATGAGATTAAAAATTTTGTGACAAACCACAATCATGACAAAAAGTCAAATTTATGTCAGTCCAAATTTAGACAGTAAGTGGAAATTATTAGATAAAAAAAGTCAAAATTGACATCGAAATTAGATAAAAAGTCATAACTATAATGTCAAAATTAGATAAAAAGTCATAGTTATAACTTGAAATTGACAATGGCATAAAAGTTGAAAAGATTAAAAGTCAAAATCATGACAGTCAGAGTTGAGATTTAAAACTTGACATTGCGTCATGTCAGTCATGACAAGTAGAAAATTATGAGAAAGTCAATTATGAGATCATTAGTCAAAATTGTCGATAATTATAGCAAGACGAAATTGACAAATTTGTCAATTATAGCATAAAAAGGCATAATTAAGTCAAAATGACAGTTACACTTATAAGATAAAAAGTCTAAATTATGAGATCAGAAATCATAAGTCAGAATTATTGTCAAAATAACAAATTGAAATGAGTCATAATTATGACATAAAATGGCTTTGCCGTAATTTTTACTATTAAAATCATAATTTTGAATCTCGTGATTTCAACTTTTTTTGTCATAATGGTAAACATTGTCATTATAATATTATATAAACATTATAATAAACAGCAGTCTTTACTGTTACACATGAACGATATTTGTTGCTAAAGGGATTCTGAATTAATATTCTCTATTTTTTCAAAGACTTGTTAAGGATAAATGATAACATACAACTGAAAGCTTAATTAATCAGAAAACCCACTAAAATGCTGAGAAATAATTTATTGAAAATGTTTGTTCTTATTGCTAGAGCATCAAATAAATGTATGACACACAGCCTAAATAACTGCCAACATTAATATCCTCACAGCTCCAGTAAGAGGACAAGTGAACAGACTCTTGAACATTTTCCCCTTCTTTTTGTAAGCATGAACACATTTGAAATGCATTGTAATTGTAAAAACTACATCAGAGTGACCTCAAAGGAACACTCCCCTATTTTTTGAAAATAGGCTCATTTTCCAACTCCCCTAGAGTTAAACAGTTGCGTTTTACCGTTTTCGAATCCATTCAGCCGATCTCGGGGTCTGGCGGTAGCACTTTTAGCTGTAGCTTAGCATAGATCATTGAATCTTATTAGACCGTTAGCATCTCGCTCAAAAATCGCCAAATAGTTTCTATATTTTTCCTATTTCAAACTTGACTCTTCTGTAGTTACATCGTGTACTAAGACTGACGGAAAATGAAAAGTTGTGATGTTGTAGGCCGATATGGCTAGGAACTATACTCTCATTCTGGCGTAATAATCAAGAGACTTTGCTGCCGTACTATGGGTGCAGCAAGCGCAATGATATTACGCAGCGCTTGAAAATAGGCTAACTTCCGTCAACATAACCAACGTGACCACCTGCTTGTGCTGGGGACTATTTTCAGGCGCTGCGTAATATCAAAATTTTCAAAAATAGTGGAGTGTTCCTTTAAAAGAAAAAAAAGGAGACATAAACCACATTAAAAGCAGTTTTAGTGATGCACAATTACACGAGTGCTACATACAGTAGTGTGTTACGGAGTATTACATCGTCCGTCACAACTGCGTTTGCATTGTAAAAGCGCTCAAATATCACGCGGATATTTACAATAACCTGCAACAAACAAGCTTCTGATTAGTCCATACGTTACAGAAAAATACTGTCATGGTGCATTTTTCTCTTTTATCAGAAATTGCTTGTGAAAGATAAACATCTGAATAAGAAATTTTCTGGGATCTCTTAATTTTTTAGTGCAAGAACACTATTTTACAAAAACTAAATAAAAAGTATGAATGACTTCCTGACTGTTTTAGTGAACATAAGCTGCAAGATTTGCATCAAGAGACTTTGCTGCCGTACTATGGGTGCAGCAAGCGCAATGATATTACGCAGCGCTTGAAAATAGGCTAACTTCCGTCAACATAACCAACGTGACCACCTGCTTGTGCTGGGGACTATTTTCAGGCGCTGCGTAATATCAAAATTTTCAAAAATAGTGGAGTGTTCCTTTAAAAGAAAAAAAAGGAGACATAAACCACATTAAAAGCAGTTTTAGTGATGCACAATTACACGAGTGCTACATACAGTAGTGTGTTACGGAGTATTACATCGTCCGTCACAACTGCGTTTGCATTGTAAAAGCGCTCAAATATCACGCGGATATTTACAATAACCTGCAACAAACAAGCTTCTGATTAGTCCATACGTTACAGAAAAATACTGTCATGGTGCATTTTTCTCTTTTATCAGAAATTGCTTGTGAAAGATAAACATCTGAATAAGAAATTTTCTGGGATCTCTTAATTTTTTAGTGCAAGAACACTATTTTACAAAAACTAAATAAAAAGTATGAATGACTTCCTGACTGTTTTAGTGAACATAAGCTGCAAGATTTGCATCAAACGTTTATACTTAAAGTGAAATGTAATATGCAACTTAAAGGGATAGTTCACACAAAAATGAAAATGTGATGTTTATCTGCTTACCCCCAGGGCACCCAAGATGTAGGTGACTTTGTTTCTTCAGTAGAACACAAACGAAGATTTTTAACTCAAACCGTTGCAGTCTGTCAGTCATATAATGGCAGTCAATAGGCTCCACGGCTTTGAGAGTAAAAAAAAAACGGTTGGACATTGCGGTGGATCAGAGGAAAAAAATTATATAAATACTGTTCAGTTTCTTGCACAGACCGATCGTTTCGTGTCTTAAGACCTCAATGTATCGTCACGAGCCGCAGGGTTTAATTTGGTTTTGTCGGTGTATGTTTTTTTTCTCTTAAAGCCGTGGAGCCTATTGACTGCCATTATATGACTGACAGACTGCAACGGTTTGAGTTAAAAATCTTCGTTTGTGTTCTACTGAAGAAACAAAGTCACCTACATCTTGGATGCCCTGGGGGTAAGCAGATAAACATGAACTATCCCTTTAAGTGCAAACATGAAGCAGTGTTAACAGAATAATGAATAAAAACATTGCCGATGAGAGAGAAACTCCCTGACTGAGCTTCAGACGCACACAGAGATGATTGAGCTGCGACACACAGAGGCTGCGCTACAAATAATCCCCCGCCACTGAAGTAACTGTAAAGTTTCCGTCATCTTTGTCGGTCATTGTTTTAATTTCCCTGATTATTATATAGGCCTAGATGTATTTAATATAATCTTAATATGGTGAATGTTTATATCTTTAATAACCTTGCAAAGCCTGACATATGAAATATTAGTCAGAAACCTTAAGACAAAATCAAAAAAGGAAGGGGGGGGGCTTTGCATATGTTTTTTGTTGAGTATCATATTTGATACATCAGGCTTTTATGGCTCATATAATATGATATAGTGAGAATGTGGAGCTCAAACTAGAGGAGGGAAAAAAACGTATGCAAAAAAATTCTACTTGGTGCAGATGCTGATATTTATATGGGCGGTATAGCAGACTACTTACATAAAATGCATATAAATATCAGTTGTCGCTCTCCCAATAATATGTCTTAGTAAGATGATATTTAAAGTTTTATTAGTTTTATGATCAAAGCTCTGTAGTTTTCATTGTGGAAGCAAAACATATAATGCAATGCAATAAAATGAGTAAGAGTTGAATAATAAAGCCTGATGGATCACATTTTAACATGATTTTTCTAAAATATTAAGCAAAGCCAAGTTTCCTTAAAGAGATTGCCACTGGAAAAAAAAAATACTATGTAGTCAATGGCTACCGTCAACTGTTTATTTAACATCATTCTTCAAAATATCTTCTTTTGTGTTCAACAGAAGAAAGAAATTCATAGAGGTTTACTCACGACAGGGTGAGTAAACGATGACAAGAATTTCATTTTTGGGTGAACTGTCCCTTTAAGAAGTAACCAGCTAATACATATGGCCTGTTGTTATTATCATGGTGTCTTTTGACCATTCATTTAGTCCGATGAAACCGGTAGGTTCGATTTATCAGTTCTCGGAGTGGAAGAACATATGTGTTGCATTACTGCATTACTGCCACCTGAAGTAGCTAATCACATTCATTTGTTACTTTGTATGGATATTATCATGTTAGTTACTAATGCATTAAAGTTTAATTTAGAGTGTAGCTTAATAAAATAAAATCATTATGCCAAAATAATCTCATTTGTTGTTATTAAAATGTTTATGTGATATTTAACATTAGTACATAGTATGTAGTGCATTGTGGGATTTTTTAGTGAGAAACGTTCAGTGCCCTGGACAGTGTGCTGACTAGTGAGCCGATTGAGACACACCCGATTCATTTTACAAGAAAACATTTCAGATATGCTTTTGCCTATTATTTCTTTTTTGTCAAAGTGACGGAAAGCGTTTTGAATGATGCTTTTTGTAATGTTTTTGCAGTCCGGCAAATGGTGGACATTTTTTTGGTTAACGCAGCCTCTGTGGACACAAATATTTTTTCACATTACACGTGTGTTTTGACACATAAAACACTCTAGAAAAAGTAGCACTATTTATAGATGGTAAAAGATTACTGTGCACACGCACACACACACACAATCCAGTGCACTTGGCATCTTGTGTTCATCATTTGCTACCTTCATCATGCTGGCATAGGCCTGTTTACAAAGAGAAAGAAACACAGTATGGACAAATCAAATCTTTCTAGTTAGGTTGGTATTAAAGGAATATTTCACCCAAAATTGAAAATATACTCATCCTCAGACCATCCAAGATGTAGATGAGTTTGTTTCTTCATCGAAACACATTTTGAATTGTTGCATCACTTGCTCACCAATGGATGCCCTGCAGTGAATGGGTGCCGTCAGAATGAGAGTCCAAACAGCTGATAAAAACATCACAATAATCCACACCACTCCAGTCCATCTAACGTCTTGTGAAGTGAAAAGCTGTGTGTTTGAACGAAACAAATCCATAAAGGTGTTTTAACTGGCCAAAATAGAAGTCCATATTCCATAATAACGCTTCCTCCAGTGAAAAAGTCCATCTCCTGTTGTCCAAAATCCACCCACATATATCTTTAGAGCTGTTTTGGCTTGTAAACGGTGCTTGATCTGTGCATATTTCTCTCCTGATTCAGACAAGATGACTTTTTCACTGGACAAAGCTGTATTATGGACAAAGGACTTATATTTTAGCTAGAAGCAACAGTTTGAAGATAAAAATGCATTTATGGATTTGTTTCTTACAAATACGCAGCTTTTCACTTCACAAGACATTATTTGACGGACTGGAGTGGTGTGGATTATTGTGATGTTTTTATCAGCTGTTTGGACTCCCATTCCGACGGCACCCATTCACTGCAGAGCATCCATTGGTGAGCAAGTGATGCAATGCTACAAATCTCCACCTTGGATGGTCTGAGGGTGAGTAAATGTTCAATTCTAGGTGAACTGTTCCTTTAAGAGTATTAAAGTCAGTGTGAAATCAATATTATATCAGAATATTTACTTTCATAATATTCAAATTCATTTCATGCTGACTTAAAGCATTGTGTGTTCTGGAAGTGTATACATGTATACATTACCTGTGAGTGTCTGAACGACTAGCTGCCACTTCATGTGAACAAACTGCATAAGACAAAGATATAAAAAGAAGACATGGGTCATAAACAGAAGTCTAGAGCCAATGGTGCAAGGCCTCATTAGGAGTTGGCATTACTCCACTGACTTTTCCAATAAAACCACAGTAGAGCTTTTATTTTTTTGTGCCAACTTGATAAATGGGGCCTTGCATTAGAGCAATCAGAACGGCAATCTACAGTCTGACTGACTGATTTTCAGCTAGAGAGAACATGACTGATGTGGGATGGATGGTAGGGTTGCAGCAAGGCCAGCTGGCAGATCAGGGTTATAATGAGGGATGAGGCTTGATGCAGAGCACGGGACTAGAAGTGGGAGCGAGAATCTGAGGAGCAAACGCGCGGGGTTAAGATGACAATGACCATGGAGTGCGACACATTCACATTTATTGCTCTCTTCCTGCTGTAGATCTCTGCGAGACTGGAATTGTGAGGATGTGTTTTATAATGAGACTGTATGAAAGGGTCTTACAATAAGGCCATGCAATACTTATTAAATTATTCACTTTAAAAATATATGAGAATATACTTTGTAGAATACATAATGTAGTATATTTTATATTTCACAGAACATATTTGTTGGGAGTACAGAATTGAAGAAAAGTAAACTTTATGAATATTATTTTTATTTATTTATTTGTTTGTTTGTGTTTGTTTGTAATATACAGTAGGCTCCAAACAGGGTGATAACACTTAACTAAAACAATATATATTTTTAGTTGAAATAAAATAAATGTTAACTGAAATAAAATTAAAATACAAAAAAGTTTTCTCATTTAGATGCCAAGACAATATTTCTCATTTATATTTAGTTGAATTTTTACTAAAATAAAAATGTATAACTACAAAAAAACTCATACAAATGGCAAAAACACAACTAAATGACTAAAACTTTAGCTAAAATGAAAATGAAAATAAAAATATATAATTAAAAATACTAATAAAAACTATAATAGTATCTGAATGATATACTCAAACAACACTGGCTCCAAGAAGGAAAGTAGTTATTGAATTTGCACATAATTTAATACAAAATATTTCATTACAAATATTATCAGTATAACAATTTAAGCAAAAAGCAGAATTTAAAAAGTTACAAAAACTTTAGTATTTGATGTCATATATATATATATATATGATTAGTATACTAAAAATAATGCAGAATCTTAAATATTTATATTTATGAACTTACTGTTTCTTTGTTTTTCTTTATTTGACATAATAAACTTGAATCATATTTCAAATGAATTATTCAGTAATTGAAAGTAATTATTAATTTACATAAAAATATGTTGCAGCTAAGTTCAGCTAATTGCATTGAAACTATAATACATTTTCATTTAATTGCAATTAACGTGCAATGATTTGTCTGAAAACATCACATTCAAGGGTTAGTTCACCCAAAAAATGAAAATTCTGTCATTAATTACTCACCCTCGTGTTGTTCCAAACCCGTAAGATCTCGGAACACAATTTAAGATATTTTTGATGAAATCTGAGGGCTCTCTGACCCTCCCATAGACAGCAAGGTAACTACCACGTTCAAGGTCCAGAAAAATACCAAGATGATTGACAAAATAGTCTATGTAACATCAGTGGTTCAACTGTAAAATTACGAAGCTACGAGAATACTTTTTTGCGCAGAGAAAACAAAAATAACGACTTTATTCCACATTTTCGTCTCTACTGTGGACGCGCGTTCACGACAGTACCATGATGCGAGCGTGTGGCGGCGCTGACCCAGATCCGGCGTGATGACGTCATTACGATGTTCCGAAGATCTTACGGGTTTGGAACAACACGAGGGTGAGTAATTAATGACAGAATTTTCATTTTTGGGTGAACTAACCCTTTCAGTTTGCACTTTTGCGTATTATTTTAAAGTATGTTATTTCTGTAATAACTACTCTTCTTATTCCTTCTTAATGTGAATTAATCTTGAACCCTAAAAAAAATAAAATAATATATATTAATATATATATATATTTATTTATTTATTTTATTTTTATTAAATAAACAAATAAATCAGAGAATCTCATCCAGGTGTGATGTAAAGATGGCTAACCATGTGAAAGTGTAACTGGTTTGATCTTAGTGATGAATGATTATGGTCATGGCAGGAGGACAAACACTGAGAGAACACTGACTAGCCCTCAGTGGAGGAAGAGCAGAGCGCTGATGATCTAGATTCTAGGAGAACACGGGGAGCACACACAGCACAAGCAGACATGTTTCACACCCACCAGGCCAACCTCCCTCAGGAGTACACAGAGGCTTTCTTGCTGTAGTGGGACGGGGGGCGGCAGGCGACGTAAGAGGGGGGCGGCACCCTGATGAAGGCATGGGCGAGGAGAAGTGAAGTTGTGAGGTGAGTTGGCGTGGATGTGACAGAGCACGGAGGAAAGTGAGTGGAGTGTGTGTGTGTGTGATGTGAGGAGTTCAAATAGGAGTAAAATCACATTCATATTAGCCCAGAGATAATAACTCTAAAGCGCTAATACATGATGATTACACAGCCATGCATCCTGAAAAACAATTCTGCTGATTTGCAAAAAAATTCCTAATATTAGTAATTTGATAATGCAGAGTTAAAAAATATCGATACAATTTCCATCACCAACATTTTTTTTTTCACAAAACCACATATATTTCAAGTTATATGTGTATCACCTAAAGGAATAGTGAATGGGTGCCGTCAGAATGAGAGTCCAAACAACTGAGCAAAACGTCACAATAATCCACACCACTCAAGTCCATCAGTTAAATTAATCTTGTGAAGCGTGTGTGTTAAAGACATTTAAACTTTAAACCATCGCTTCTGGCCAAAACATGAGTCCATAATCCATAATAACGCTTCCTCTAGTGAAAAAGTCCACCCCCTGTTGTCCTCTCACATCAAAATCCACCCACATACTGTTTTAGAAATGTTTTCACACTGTGCTTGATCTGAGCATATTTCTCTCCTGATTCAGACAAGATACATTTTTCACTGGAGAAAGCAATATTATGGATATAAGACTTGTATAAAGCACATAACTTCTTAACGATGGATTTGTTTCTTATAAACACACAGCTTTTCACTTCACAAGACATTATTTGTTGGACTGGAGTGGTGTGGATCACTTGTGGATTATTGTGATGTTTTTATCAGCTGTTTGGACTCTCATTCTGACGGCACCCATTCACTACAGAGAGGATCCACTGGTAAGCAAGTGATGGAATGCTAGGTTTCTCCAAATCTAATGAAGAAACAAACTCATCTACATCTTGGATGGCCTGATAGTGAGGACATTTTCAGCAAATTTGCGTTTTTTGGGTGAACTATTCCTTTAATGCATTTATCAAGATAACAAAAGACAAATGTCAAAAGTTTCATTTTCAAATACTCTTAACTGACTTCACTGACATTTAATGTTAAATTCTCATTTAATTTCAAATACTCAATCATTCATCAGAATTATATACAGTATATATATATATTGTTTTTGTGGCGTTTCTTCAGCTGATGAACAAATGGATGTCGAAAGCACAAAATGCACATTATATTTTGTAAGAAAGTTACATGCTAGAGCAAAACATTTGATTTTTTTTTTAAATCAGCACCCCAAATTAGTAAGAAACAAGTATTGGATTTCATTCAGCAAATATGATGCAGGTCAGTACTGTAATTCATCTTAATATTATATATTTTAACAGTATTTTTCTGTTCAAGTGATCCGTCAACACATTGACAGCTGAGAGAGTTTCGATCAAACATCATCTTCGTCTGATTCTTGTTTTGTCCACATGGAGGCACTTCTCGAAGCAAAAACGGCAAACTCAGAAAGGTTGTTTATAAAACTCCAGAAACACGCCGATTCATTAACAGTTTTAAAGCAGTGAGCCATTAATGTGCATTATGAATAAAGTAGAAGATGCACAGGCATCAAAGCACTAGGGTGAAAGAGAAAAGCTGCTTGCGGTGGCAGTTTGCAAAAGTAGAGCAGGAACAGAGACAACGTGTCGTGAGTTTGCAGGTGTGTGTTCTTACCAGCTGGCTCTCACAGCTTCAATATCGCTGATTAAATTTTGTGCAAGGCATATTCCAAATATCTGGAAAAAGAGAGAGAAACATGAAGTAGAAACAGAAGATGCAATCAGCGAATGCAGATGAAGGCGTTCTCACCTGCAGCAGAGCGACGCCGATGAAGATCCCAGCCACTACCGTCAGGTTGTCCTGTAGCCATTTCTCAAACTGCGGCACACAGCCTTTGACATGAATGTATGTCTTCTGCTCTGCGTCCTAATGATGAACACATGAGATCAGAAGCAATGCTTTGTCCTCTTTCTACACATGCACAGTACAAGTCTAAAATTTGAACACACCTACATTTATTTGTCATGTCATCTTACAGACCTTCTATCTAAAGGAGTATGCTTCTGTATTGTTTACATTTTATATATGTATATATATATATATATATATGTATATATATGTATATATATGTATATATATATATATGTATATGTATATGTATATGTATATGTATATGTATGTATATGTATATGTATATGTATGTATATATATATATATAT
>NW_015505641.1:206516-227183 GCF_001515645.1 Sinocyclocheilus grahami | reverse complement strand
TTAAATGATAAATAATCCCACTCCAGCAAAAATGTAAAAAAAATATTGGAGTACATTTTAAAAGTTAAATATAAATAAATACATAAATAAACAAATACTTTATTTCACATTTAATTCATTGTGTTACTAGCCATTTCTTTGTAATTAATTATGAAATGCACTAACAATTTCTGAGTGAAAACTGTTTCTATAACATTTTTTCAGTGTGTGTGTGTGTGTGTGTATATATATAATAAAAATATTTAATAATTTTTTTTTAGATATTTCGAAAATTTAGAATTAAATTTTAGAATTTTTTTTAATATTATATATTTTTAAATCGGACCTGACAATGAAGAAAAAACACATTGAGAATACGTTTATAAAGCATCTCAGGGGTTGAAGAAGCTTCTCTATGTAATGCCAATACTCCTGTTTGTTTAATTTCATTATCATTTTGAAAATAGAAAATAATAAAAAATATTATTAATAATGAGTATATAATGAGAATAATGTGTCCAAACATTTGACTGGTCCTGTATATAATAAATGTACAAATATCTCGGTGTTAATGCTAAACGAGATGCTTATATGATGCAAAGATGCTCACTGAGCGAATGAGCTCTTAAGAATAAAGAAGAAAAATTCATTTTCGGATGTGAATTTTGATGAAATATTGCAAGTTAATGTGAAAAATAATTCTGTCGTACAACATGCCATACTTTGTCTTCTGCAACATTTCTACTGTCACAATATTTGTCTTGTGTGAGATCAATTTCAATTCAAAAAGTCTTTTTTTATTATTATTTTTACTTTCTAGCATGACTTACTTTATACAAATATCTAGCAGCATAACCGTCCTGCTCTATTAATTTTCCATTCATTCTTAAATTAACTTATTCAATTAGAACTTATTTATTAAAGTTCATAAATTATATTTTAAGAATTATTTAAAAATGATGCAAACTTTTATATGCGTGCATACTTCTGTACTAGGTACAGTACTTTGAGTTTCTTTACCATTGTGTATGAAATGAATAGCAGCATCTTTCTTTTATAGGTGAGCCAAAGCGGCCTTTACTTTGAGAGTTGTGCGCTTGATATATTGGCTCTCAGAAGCAATCGGAGGTGAAGTGGGGAAACACTGCTTTCATTCTGCATCAAACTGATGGAGGGAGTGTGAAAAGTCATAAGACTGAGAGCAAGACTCACCGATTTTGCCCGAACATCATATCCACACTGTGTGTTGATAACATCCTCCTGCAAAACATTGAATGTCACTGATGTGTAATTAATGGAAGAAAATGGTAACATTTCAACTTGAAGGAAGTATGTTGACAGTCAGAAGAATTCCAGTGTGGGGAAGACTGGAAATAGCAAAGTTAGTTAGTCATTTTTCCTCCAAGTCTTCCTCCTTACAAACTAGTAACAGCATGTGCCTGTCATACTTTGAATCTTCATGACTTATAAATACTTGTTGTTCCTGTCTGCAATTCAGTTCTGAAAATCTTGTTGCTCTTTTCTTTTGTCCATGTGGTTTTAATACATTCCATTCGAACATTCCAGAAATTAATAAACTCTTTATTTACTCCTTAAAGTATTTAAACAGTTATAAACTTAAATGACTATTTCGTTCTGCTTTTCTAATTCTAACTTACAGTGACTGAAAATGCATTTTCCCTCACACTGAAATGATGAATCGCTGCATTCAGAGAAGAGCTCATAATCGAATCATCTAATGTCTATGATGTTTATTTGTTAGGAGTTAATAGCTCATAACAGGCTATTATTTCAGTCCTCTTTGCTGTAGATGTTGTGCTTCCAGTGCTTGTTTATTGTCTGTGAAATGCTATTTTTACTCCGTTCACGTAGACCAAATCCTGTTTAATAGTCCCCTTTTGTTTCACTCTTTGTCATGTATTGTTTGCACTTTCCCCCCTCATGCTTTTAGTCTCTCTTAAACCATGAAGACAGTGGCATACAAATTGTGCTTAGGAAAGAACAGGATTAACATTTGCGGAGCAAGATGACGAGTGCTGTATCTCTGTAGCGAAATTTTCAAAGAAAGCCTCAGTTGCATCACATTCAAATAAAAATGGAATTAGTTAAAAGAATAAGTTCACCCAAAAATGAAAATGTACTCACTTTGCTCACCAGTGGATGCTCTGCAGTGAATGGGTGCCGTCAGAAGAAGTTCACGACTTCGCCTTTTAGGGGAAGTCGTGGCCTAATGGTTAGAGAGTCGGACTCATAACCCAAAGTTTGTGGGTTCGAGTCTCGTACCGGCAGGAATTGTAGGTGGGGGGAGTGAATGTACAGTGCTCTCTCCCACCTTCAATACCACGACTGAGGTGCCCTTGAGCAAGGCACCGAACCCCCAACTGCTCCCCGGGCGCCGCAGCATAAATGGCTGCCCACTGCTCTGGGTGTGTGTTCACGGTTTGTGTGTGTTCACTGCTGTGTGTGTGCACTTTGGATGGGTAAATGCAGAGCACTAATTCTGAGTATGGGTCACCATACTTGGCCACATGTCACTTTCACTTCACTTAACTTGTCGTGATAGGCTAAAAAGAAAAAAAGAAAGAATGAGAGTCCAAACAGCTGATAAAAACATCACAGTAATCCACACCACTCCAATCCATCAGTTAACATCTTGTGAAGTGAAAAGCTGCATGTTTGTAAGAAACAAACACATCATTAAGATGTTTTTTATATTAAAACCGTTGCTTTCAGCTAAAATACTCTGGAGTCCTCTATCCATAATATTGCTTTCTCCAGTGAAAAAGTAGCCTCTTCTGAATCAGGAGGGAAATATGCACAGATCAAGCACTGTTTACAAGCCAAAACAGTCTAAAGCACTTCTAAACACCTGTCCATAAATTAACGCCTTGTGAAGTGAAAAACTGTGTGCAGGAAGAAAAAAATATATATATTTTTTTGAAGGCATTGCTTCTGGCCAAAATATGAGTTCATAATCCATAACAACACTTCTCCAGTGAAAAAGTCCATCCCCTGTTGTCCTCTCACTTCAAAGTATACCCACATATTTGTTTACCACTCTGCATATTTCTCTCCTGATTCAGGCGAGACAACTTTTTCATTGGAAAAAGCTATATTTTAGATCAAGGTATTTTAGCTGGAAGCAACGGTTTGAAGTTAAAAACATCTTAATGGTGGATTTGTTTCTTGGTGTGGTGTGGATTATTGTGATGTTTTTAATCAGCTGTTTGGACTCTCGTTCTGACGGCACCCATTCACTGCAGAGCATCCACTAGTGAGCAAATGATGTAATGCTACATTTCTCCAAATCTGATGAAGAAACAAACTCATCTTGGATGACCTGAGGATAAGTACATTTTCAGCAAATTTACATTTGTGTGTGAACTATCCCTTGAAACATCACACAAGAGTTTCTATACACTTTCAGTCCGTTGCCATACAAATTCATCTCTTACCGCTGGGTCTTTGGTGCAACAGGAGAAGGGCACGCCACATTTTTCACGGCTGGGGTTGCTGTCTGTGCAGTTGAAGTAAACGTTGAGGTTCCAGTCATCTGCTCCAAACGCCCCACAGCATTCCCACTGAAGAAACACAAATAATGTGCATGCAATTACATTTCTTGAGTTTTGGAATGCACTTTCATCTAGAGACACATCTCTAATAGGAAGTACAGAGAAAGCATTGAGTGCATTAGACTGTATCTGTTTAATATACATCAACGTCACAGATGTGGCATAAGGCAGCTGCTCCTGAAAGAAAGCAAGCCACGATCCCCCATGTGCTCCCATTACACTAATATCTGATGTTGACATGCAGTGCTTTGCTGTGCCTTTTTTATCATGCAAGGTCAGAAAGGAAATAACATGACAGCATCTGCCTGACTCTGATATCTAATTAAATCTGTCCTGAGGAAAGGCATCTGCTGGAAAGAGATCTGCAGTACAGAGCATAAAGCTGGAAAACACACACAGCTGCAGTGCAGAGTGGGACTGTAGTAGGGTTTTGCTCAGGAAACAATGTCTTCTGTGTGCAAAGTGTGAACTTCTGCTCATATCATCAACAGTTGTCCCTGAACAAACTCCTAATTTGCTGCTTATTAATAGTTTGTAAGGAAGTTACTAAGTTAAACTTAACTTTAGGAATGGGGTGGATTTAGGGATCTAAAATATGATTATGCCGAATAAGGCATTAATATGTGCTTTATAAGTACTAATAAACAGTCAAGATGCTAGTAATACGCATGCTAATAAGCAACTAGTTAATAGTGAGAATTGGTCCTTAAAATAAAGTGTTAACATGTTCATTTATATTGATTAGAAATATAGAATATGTTGAATAAATGAAAAAAAAAAAAATAGAATAAAATATGAAAATACAGAATATGAATTCTATGTTTGAATCCTAATGTAAGTGAGTAACATCGTACCTTTTTTCCACAAGAAATGCGTTTGAACAGTAAAAAATTGTATGTGAAACAAACCGCAGGAATATTGACTAAAATAATGAGCAATGATATGTTTGCACTTTTAACCTTGCAACATTCAAATCCAAAACATTTCAAATGTAAATATTTTCAATTATAATATATGTTATTAAAAGGCATGCCAAATCTAATTGACATTACTTATTATTTTTTCAGACATAGTTATGATAAATAATTATAGGTACTTCGCAACACTGTAACCAGCTCTGTCAGAAATTAATTGGAACTTGGGGCAAAATGTCATCAAAATTAATAAAATTTAATATATGAGGGCAAAAATGGCCCCTTATGAGTTCTTGTTTTTTATATTTACAACATATGAAAATTTAAAGCAATATCACTCATTAAGAAGTTAATATTAAGTGAGTTTAGTAATAGTATTGACAATATCGTCTGTTTTTGCTCTATTTCGCCAACAAAATTAATTCCAAGTTCCAATTCCGCAGTAGAACACAGCAGTAATTTCTGAAAGATGAATCTGTGTTTCTGAACGAATCAGTCTAATGAACGATTCAATGACTCACTCATAAAGACTAATGGTGCGTTCACGCCAAACGCGAATTTAATTATTCGCGCGAGTAGATTACATACAAAGTCAATGCAAAGACGCAAATAGAGGCGAATTCGCGCCAGGCGACGCGAAATGCACGACGCGTTTGCCGCGACCGCGAGATATTCGCCTCAATCGCGTCTTTCGCGCAAGTTCAAAAATTTCAACTCGAGCGGAAAATTCGCCTAACGCGTTCTCGCGCAAGCCAATCAGCGAAGAGCTTATTGGCACGTCTGGTTGAATCAGACAATAGAAGATAGCATTATTGCAGCCGTCTGTTATTATATAGGTCTGGAGCATAGAAAACAATTAAAATCAGTTGTAGTGGTAGTTGTATTTTATTAGCATGGCTACAGAGATGCTGCTATCAATAATAAAAATAATAGTAATATCAGTGTATATATACAGTAGTAAACTGTAACGCACACATTAATACAGGATCCTAACGTTATTCATCCTCCTCTGGATGGTGCTGTGAACCCAGACACGTCGGCGTTTGGCTTTCCATTGTATTTGGGACTTTTTGACAACAGGTACAAAACAGCGATTGTAGTTATCTCCAGCATGGTTGATCGCGCTGTTTTTATTCGCGCGAGTGACACGAAAAACCCCCCGCGAGTAATCTAGAGCGAGTGGCGCGATGCGCATATTCGCTTCGCGTCTGGTGTGAACGCACCATAAGTCACTTGCTTCATTCCTGAATGAATCAGAATTAATTATTCAACGACTCTCTCATATACAGACTTGCTGCCACCTACTGGTTTTAATTTCATATTTAAAAGTATCTTTTTTTTTTTTACATTTCAAATTTCTGTATTCAAAATATTATATATAAAACATTAATCGCATAGCATTATGCGAATATAATTGCAGTGCAAATGCATTTGTGCCAACTCGGAGCTGCATTAAACCTTCTGTATAAATTCAATGCCACTTCAGATGCAGCTTCTGTGCCACCTCTCCAGTGCAAAGATGGATTTTGTTGATACTGATTTCAATTAATTGGTAACAGCATTTCAATAAAGCAATAAGTCCCAAGATGCCGTGGTTTACAGTGAATTTATAACAGCTAAGGGGCATGGTTAGTTACGACGAGAAGCGGAGTTAGCTGTTATAAATTCACTGTAAACCACGGCTTCAGGGGGCTTATTGCTTTTATAAAATGGTTATTCCATATACATAGTTAGGTTTCACAAAATAAAACAGAGCAAATATAGTGTAATGATATTAATAAAAACGTTATTCTTCCGCCAAACAATGTAGTTCCTCAGAATGGGTTGTGGTTGCAACAAAGTGGTTACCAAGCAGCACACAAATGTAAACAAAGGTGTGTGTTTGTAGAGTAATTTACAACAGCTTCGAACCAGGCTCAGCCAATCAGAATCAAGAACTCTCAGTTTTATAGATTCACTTAAATGTAATCAATACATTCAATTAGAATAATAAAGCACCATATGTATCTATAAAGTGTCTCTAGATATATTTGATGACCACTAATCTGACTATTGGGGTCGTCTTGTAGTGTTCTCCCAATGTCTATGGTGGTTTTGGACTTAATACTTCGAGTCTGAGGTGAAGAAAAAAAAAAAAGATTGCTAAAGTGCAATAGTGACATTTTCAAATGAAATACTTTTCAGACAAAAAACAACAACTTTCCCAAATGGCACTATTTCCTGAGAATGGCCCAGTAACCTTCTAAATGTCAACACATTTTAGCCTCGAAATGAACCAAATTCAGAGCAGTTTGACATCTTACTATTCAAAGAAATGAAGAAAGTAACTGATGATAGAACGTTCATTTTTGGGTGAATTATCCCTTTTAAGAGGTTATTTAACCCACAAGTCTAGGAAATTATATATAAAAATAAAGTTCAGACCAACCTAGTATGTAATATTACACTCGGATATGGAAATGTAAAAACAAATAGTTGTCCATGATTATGAAAAGACTGAAAATGTCATGCTGTTTGGGCATGTGACCAAAAGCTCAAATCTTATTGGTTGACCAGTGTTTTTCGCAGCGCAATGGAAAAGAAATCCAAACACCTCTCGGTCTCAGTGACGGATGTTCATTCAAATTGAAATGTTTTTGCTCCGAATTTTTGTCTTGGTGTGAACAGGCCTTAATTCTCAGTGGATGTTGAAGGTGTTTTTGGTCTCAGGTACATTTTGGGTTTTTCTTTAGTGTGTCAGTAAACAGGAATGCAACTCTTATCTGCAGCCCTTACCAAATGAGCCCAGATTACTATTCTCCAAAGTACACAGTAATGTTTCCATCTCAAAACACCCTTCCCAGTGAGCCAATGCTGAACATTAGAAATAAAAAGACAGCAAGCATTTTATCAGATCCCCTCAGCCTGGCCGAACATTAGGTCATGACTAATAATAACCATTGTGCCAACCTCCATATCTCACTCTTAGTCTTAAGGTCTTGTTTTTAACTTCAACAGCTTCTCATGTTACACTCTCTGACACAGTTTCTGCAATCTGCTCTTAAATGGTGGAATCCGAGCAGACATCTGGTTCGTCCCATGAGACGTACAGTATGTCCTCATTGTGTCCATAGGGCTGTGATTCTGCTAGCCTTTCAGAACTGGAGAACATTGGCTTTATTTGTACCTTATTTCTTCATATACTCCGTTTATTATTTTTTTTGCTAAACATTAAATACACAAATATGCACTGTGTTCACATTAACGGTAATGCTTACAAATATAAAGAAAAGTACCTGAGGTGAGATTTGACATTTATTCCTCTAGATACAACAGTACTATTGGCAGATTTTGTATTGCTGAAATTAAAATGACATTAAAGGCCAGATTAAAGGAATAGTTCGCTCAAAAATGAAAATTTGCTGAAAATGTCCTCACTATCAGGGCCATCCAAGATGTTTGACCCCAGCTGTTGGGCTGGTTTGACCCCAGCTGTTGGGTTGGTTTGACCCCAGCTGTTGGGTTGTTTTGACCCCAGCTATTGGGTTGTTTTGACCCAGCTGTTGGGTTGTTTTGACCCCCAGCTATTGGGTTGTTTTGACCTTTAAAAAAGGTAATTTTTTTAATCTCACAATTCTGTCTTTTTTTTCTCAGAATAGGGTATATGTCAAACATCACCTGACCAAACCCAGAAAACAGGTCTCATTGCTTCCGCTTGTCGGAGAACGTGTTAACAGCCGTATTAAATAATAGCGATATCTATGGACTTTTAAGATAATTAGTTAAACTAGCTAGCTGTTTTATTGTTGACGTTTTGTTCCATTTTTATATCTAAATGTGAAAAGTGAAAAACATTTAGATATCAGTCCGCATATGTGATGGACATTGGTTATGATCATCATTGGTATCTACTTTGAAGGCATCTTGAGTAAAACTGCTTCATATTTAACTAAGCATATGCAAAACGCTTGAACCGGAAGTGACAAGACCCGGTTAACAGAATACGGAAGTCTGTTGCGCATAACCCCTATTGCGTGATATAAACTCACAATTGCGAGCTATAAAGTCTTTGACTTATGACTTTTTTTTCTCGCAATTCTGAGAATGAGCATTTCCTTAAACATTTTCCATTTGCCCACCAATTTATTTTATTTATTTGCCTACTTTAATCACGTTAAATTATTTCTATATGTATTTAAACAAGAATTTGTGTATTTATACACACATTTATTTATTTATTTGTGTATTTATTTATTTATTTATTATTTTTGCAGGTTTAGTCCTCCATAGAAACTCCATAGCTCACAGTTAATAGCCAATCAGTGCAAAAATACAAGTGCTGTAGTGTAATTTGTCAAATATTCCGCCCCCTCCGCACGCGCCTTCTTTTTGATGAGGGATTGAAGAAACATCACATTCAAGAAGAAGGAGCGTGACACTGTAATCCAAGCGATGATAGTAGTAGACGTAGAGGAGTAAGATGACTATTTTCCTTTATAAAGTAGCCTAATTTTTTATTTTTACAATGTTTTTGTAATGTATTAATTATCACGGGCTATTAAAAAACTCCAAGTAGGCCTATACTAATACTAAGAGTAGAGTTGGTTCGAATAGCCAATATATTAGTAGGCTATAAATATGTGGCTATGTTACAGCTCCCCTTTGAAGCTCTTGTGTTTTTATCCTTTTCCATCTCTCCAATCCTATTCTGCTCACAGGTGATTGGAGAAGAGTTTTGTTCCTGCTTTGTTGCAGTTTGCTGATTTTTGTAAAATAACTTATGTTTTTGCTTTTCAGATAAAAGTGTAGTTTCAGTTTAATATGTTGCGGGCTCATTTATTGGTAATAAATAATTGATAATAAATTATATTGATGATAATAAATTATAAAAAAAAAGATTGGGCTTGTTTTGGGCTTGATTTTGAAGCTGCGGTTGCTTATTCGTCTCGCGAGAGTTGGCAATTTTCGATAAACTGCGCGCGCGTGTAGTGTCGCTAATTTTTTAGGCTGTCATTTGTTGCATAGTTTATTATGTAAATCAAAGGGTATGGTTAGAACGATCGCTTTTCCGTAAGCTACATTTCAAAAAATGAAATAGGAATTGCTGTCTGGATGCGGTAGAGATGAAGAAAAATGCTTATGCTTTTCATAATATAGTAAACATACAATATTGTAATCATATAACTGTATAACCATAAAAGAAATCCTATAGAATATAGAGGGGCCTCCACTCACGCATTACAGTCAGATTCCAGAACAGAATTCGGTTTCGGTTTCATATCCCCAAGGCATCAGAGGTTTCCGAGAAAGGCATATTGAAAAGTTTTTTGTCCAAACTGAGCACCATGGTCTCAAATTCAAAATTCACTTCCTCCCATCCATATATATACTTTTTATTACCATATATATATATGTCCCCCCCATTTGAAGACCATTTAAAATCATCTGATTCACTAGAAAGAACCGGACTCTCAGTCTATGAAGACCATTTAGAATCATCTGATTCACTAGAAAGAACTTAACTTCTATCATGCTGCTGAATAAATACAGGTGCATCTCAATAAATTAGAATGTCGTGGAAAACCAAACACCTAAACTACTTCAGTCTGTGTGCATTTAATTCATTTAATACACAATTTTCACAATTTGAGTTGAATTACTGAAATAAATGAACTTTTCCACGGCATTCTAATTTATTGAGATGCACCTGTAGTTTAGGCTAGTAGCGTAGCTAATTTTCATTACTCACTGCCATTCATGGGGAACCCTTGTGAAAAAATACACTTTAGCATAGCCTACTTTTAAAAAGAGTCGGATATTATTACAGAAATAATAACATTTAATACAATATATACTTAAGTGCGACCTTAGTGTAAAGTTTTCGAAAGTTTTAGCATGATATTTATTTAAAACAGAATGAAACCGTGTTATAGTTTAAATCAATATTAAAATGCAATTAGTTGAACTCAAAGGATTTTTGACCCACTTAAGTAGGATTTGGTCCATCTTTATATGTAGTTTTACTTCTATTGTCTTTGAAATATGGTTAGAGTGCACTGAATACTGACAAGCTTTTATATCAAATTAAAATATACTTCAATCATTTCCATTGAAACTTGTATGTCATGTATTTAAATATATTTCTAATTACACACTTGTAATGACGAAGCTGCAATTTAAAATACATTAATTTTAAATGGAATATCGAATAACAGTTAAAATTATAATCAAGTACTTTTTTTTCTCATTTAAATGTTTTAGTTTTGAAATGTTGTTGTATGCATTTGTCATTTTAATTTATTTCATTTTCTTAAATGTGTGTATATATATAGTATTTATAGAGTTTGAGCTTTTAGTTTTAATTTCTTTTTCTTATTTGTAAGTCGCTTTGGATAAAAGCGTCAGCTAAATGACAAAGGAAAGTAAAAAGGAAAGTACTTTACTTTCGCTTTAGCATGTTAGTCAAGACATCAAAATAAGCTTAATTTAAAGCATGACAAAAGATTATTAAAGCATTGATATATTTAAAGTAAAACTTAATTTAACATTATAAAGAGTACTCATAATGTTTTGTCTTTGAAATATGGTTAGAGTGCACTGAATACTGACAAGCTTTTATATCAAATTAAAATATACTTCAATCATTTCCATTGAAACTTGTATGTCATGTATTTAAATATATTTCTAATTACACACTTGTAATGACGAAGCTGCAATTTAAAATACATTAATTTTAAATGGAATATCGAATAACAGTTAAAATTATAATCAAGTACTTTTTTTTCTCATTTAAATGTTTTAGTTTTGAAATGTTGTTGTATGCATTTGTCATTTTAATTTATTTCATTTTCTTAAATGTGTGTATATATATAGTATTTATAGAGTTTGAGCTTTTAGTTTTAATTTCTTTTTCTTATTTGTAAGTCGCTTTGGATAAAAGCGTCAGCTAAATGACAAAGTAAAGTAAAAGTAAAGTACTTTACTTTCGCTTTAGCATGTTAGTCAAGACATCAAAATAAGCTTAATTTAAAGCATGACAAAAGATTATTAAAGCATTGATATATTTAAAGTAAAACTTAATTTAACATTATAAAGAGTACTCATAATGTTATGAGTAGTCATAACATTATTATGACTACTTTTCAAAAGTGTACTTAAGTGTGTTAAGAAACTATGGAAGAGGATTAGGGCCAAGCAAAAAAAAAAAAAATACAAACCATCTCGAGATTAAAGTCATTATAATGCAAGATTAAACGTGTAATTTCAAGAAAAATGTCGAAATAAAATGTTGAGAATTAAATCATTACATTTCGAGAATAAAGTTGTTGTGTTTCGAGAAAAAATTGCTTGGCCCTAATCCTCTTCCGTAAGAAACAGTCATGGAAGTGTCTCTCTTTAAGTACACTTAAGTGGCCTTTTATTCAATTAATATTATCTACAAGTACAGTTTAAAAAAAATACTTTTAAGATTTGATGTATAGCACATTCAATACAAATAAGAGCACCTATTTTTTTCATAAGGGAAGTCACACACTATGAATATTCAATGGCACATTCTTAAACTTGTACATATTGTAAATCCCCCTGACTCATCACACACAGACAGGTCATACCTACAAATACTTATGTTGAAACTGGACGGCTGTAGTATCCATTGACTCAGCTTGCTCGTATGAAGGTTGACATGATGTACGTACAGTTTAAAGCATGACAAAAGATTATTAAAGCATTGATATATTTAAAGTAAAACTTAATTTAACATTATAAAGAGTACTCATAATGTTATGAGTAGTCATAACATTATTATGACTACTTTTCAAAAGTGTACTTAAGTGTGTTAAGAAACTATGGAAGAGGATTAGGGCCAAGCAAAAAAAATAAAAATACAAACCATCTCGAGATTAAAGTCATTATAATGCAAGATTAAACGTGTAATTTCAAGAAAAATGTCGAAATAAAATGTTGAGAATTAAATCATTACATTTCGAGAATAAAGTTGTTGTGTTTCGAGAAAAAACTTGGTAAATTTCATTATTGCTTGGCCCTAATCCTCTTCCATAAGAAACAGTCATGGAAGTGTCTCTCTTTAAGTACACTTAAGTGGCCTTTTATTCAATTAATATTATCTACAAGTACAGTTTAAAAAAAATACTTTTAAGATTTGATGTATAGCACATTCAATACAAATAAGAGCACCTATTTTTTTCATAAGGGAAGTCACACACTATGAATATTCAATGGCACATTCTTAAACTTGTACATATTGTAAATCCCCCTGACTCATCACACACAGACAGGTCATACCTACAAATACTTATGTTGAAACTGGACGGCTGTAGTATCCATTGACTCAGCTTGCTCGTATGAAGGTTGACATGATGTACGTACAGCTTGCATGCAGCTAAGTGTCTCCCATGCCTCAGATGTATTCTCTGTCTGTCATCTTCAGAGCTGGCCATGCAGCTCGGCCGTGTCTGTGCTCTGAGTCTGAACTCGTTCCTGGCCCCCTCTGCTGGTGCTCCATCGATGTGCTCCTGTAGACCACTTAGAGCGGCTGGCTGAGAGAGCTGCCGTTCAAGCAGTAGAGGCTCTGCGTCAGGGCTTCATGGAGAACCAAGCTGCCGCTCTCATCCCCGAAGCGCAGCTGGAAGCCCAAAATATCTGAGTGGCTGGGTTATTGCAGCTGTCACGTCGAAAACGTCATATCCTGATGGAGGCAGCCGGTCCAGACTCAATAAGTGCTCTGCAAGAGGGCCGCTAATGCTCAGGTTATCTGGTCCCGGTGAAAGACTGTGTACTGTGACCGTCACACTAAGCGGCTTGTGATGAAGAGTCTTCCTCAGCAGGACCAGCTCTGCAACCCTCATGAAGGGACTCAGCTGGGACATGTTGAACCAGATCCATCCCGGAGTGCCGTACTTTGAGTCTTATTTAAAAAAGGAAGCCCAAAATATCTGAGTGGCGTGGTGGCTGGGTTATTGCAGCTGTCACGTCGAAAACGTCATATCCTGATGGAGGCAGCCGGTCCAGACTCAATAAGTGCTCTGCAAGAGGGCCGCTAATGCTCAGGTTATCTGGTCCCGGTGAAAGACTGTGTACTGTGACCGTCACACTAAGCGGCTTGTGATGAAGAGTCTTCCTCAGCAGGACCAGCTCTGCAACCCTCATGAAGGGACTCAGCTGGGACATGTTGAACCAGATCCATCCCGGAGTGCCGTACTTTGAGTCTTATTTAAAAAAACAAAACATCTTTAGGTTGAATATTTGAAGCAACATTTATCATTCTTATAAAAAGTCATTTTTTAGTAGTATTTATTAGATTGTATATAACTTTGTAGGTTGTCAAACCTTTTTATGCATCCAGGTCTATTCAGAGAAGTGTATAAAATACAACTCATTACAATGTATGTACAGTCGGACCCAAAGCCACATTGAAAATCTGGGAATTTATTTATTTATTTTAATTTTAATTGTATTTTTTGTTTATTTAAACTTGGATATACAATATATTATAAGCCTACTAATAAACGGATAGAATACAAATACAGGGAATTCGAATAATTGATAAAAAAAACTTCACTGCGTATAATGAAGAAATATTTTACTAACCAAATAATCACGTTTGTGCCATTGTACAGACTGTCAGATGTTTTTGCATCCATTGGAAAAAAAAACTTGGAACAAAATAAAATAAAATATAAAAAGTAACATTTTATTTCAGCAACATTTCTTATTTCCATTTAGTTTAATTTGATACATTAAATAACATTTATTAATAAAAGGAATAAAAACGGTGTAGACATATTAAAAAATTAAATAAAAAAATCACAACAAATTACAGCAAAATTACTAAAACTTTAACGAAAATAAAAAAATATATATAATAAAAACACTTGAAATAATAAAACGCATATAAGAAGTCACTTTTTAAAATATAGAAAATATAAAAAACTAAAACTAATTCAAAATATTAATAAAAACTATAATAATATCTCAATCATACTAAAATAACACTGGGAGAAACTGAATAGTAAGACATTTTAAAATTCTACTTTTTGCTCAAATTATGACAATAACATAATTTGTAAAGAAAGTTGACATTAAATTAAAAATAACGCAAATGCGTTTTCACTGGTGAGACTTTTTGACCCGCTGTATAGCTACATTCTTCTTTTTTTTAAGGCAAAAGTAATAATAAATAGTTTTTAGATGAGAACATTCATAGATTTTAATATTTGATTCAGTTTATTCAGATAAAAAATATAAGTATCTTTACCTTCAATGCTCCGGAAGCTCTGCACAAGAGTCCCATCAGCACCACTCAGGTCTCTTGCCTGTGCGTCCAGGGACTGGTAAACATGCTTCATGTAGGGGTGTGGCTTTGCCTGCTGAGGCGCTGACAGTTTATTTATATGCAACATCTCCAAAATAGCTTTGCTCAGGTCTCTATCTTCCAGTTCCTCCCCCTGATCTTCCATTAACAGCAAGCAGTGAGTCCCTCCTAGTCCTAAAAGACCAATTAGGAAGCATAAAAATGATGCTGAAAACCACATTCTGCAAAAACTAAAGAACTGCCAGATTCACTGAAGAAAGCAGAGTCCTGATTCTCCCGCACAGCTCGGTCAGGAAACAGTGAGCACAGCAGAACCTCGTTCACTCATTAGTGGGTGGGCAGGATTCACAGCCCGTGCAACCAATGGCCAAACACTGAAAAAAGCAATTACCGCTCTCCCACAGAAACCGCTGGAATGTCACACTCCATTTGACAGGCATTGTGCGCTCAGTTTTCATGCTGCAAAGTGAAAAGGCCTGTTTTGGTTTGAGGCTCGAGTCACGATACTGTCGTGAACGCGCGTCCACAAGTGACGAAAATGTGGAATAAAGTTGTTATTTTTGTTTTCTTTGCTCAAAAAAGTATTCTCGTAGCTTCGTAACTTTACAGCTGAACCACTGATATCACACGGACTATTTTGTCGATCATCTTGGTACTTTTCTGAACCTTGAACGTGGTAGTTACCTTGCTGTCTATGGGAGGGTCAGAGAGCCCTCAGATTTCATCAAAAATATCTTAAATTGTGTTCCGAAGATGAACGAAGGTCTTACGGGTTTGGATCAACACGAGGGTGAGTAATTAATGACAGAATTTTCATTTTTGGGTGAACTAACCCTTTAACAATTACCTTACAAACTATTAATTAGCAGCAAATTAGTAGTCATAGTTAGTAGTGAGAATTGGACCCCAAATTGAAGTGTGAGCCAGTAGGCTCTAAGGGGTTAAACATGAACTGGTCGCTCTCTCTGTGTAATGACAGGTCTGAATGATCGTGACAGTAAAGGCCGCTGGGAGTGGGTGGGAGGAGAGCCTGTCACTTGCACCAACTGGAGGCGCAGCCCTCCTAAAAACAGGAAGAAGGGAACGAGGAGGTGCGTCCTGGTCTGGAGGAAGACGAAATGGCAGATACGAGACTGTAAGAAAGGAAAGGCACACCGCTTGACGAAAATGTGGAATAAAGTTGTTATTTTTGTTTTCTTTGCTCAAAAAAGTATTCTCGTAGCTTCGTAACTTTACAGCTGAACCACTGATGTCACACGGACTACTTTTTACGATCATCTTGGTACTTTTCTGAACCTTGAACGTGGTAGTTACCTTGCTGTCTATGGGAGGGTCAGAGAGCCCTCAGATTTCATCAAAAATATCTTAAATTGTGTTCCGAAGATGAACGAAGGTCTTACGGGTTTGGATCAACACGAGGGTGAGTAATTAATGACAGAATTTTCATTTTTGGGTGAACTAACCCTTTAACAATTACCTTACAAACTATTAATTAGCAGCAAATTAGTAGTCATAGTTAGTAGTGAGAATTGGACCCCAAATTGAAGTGTGAGCCAGTAGGCTCTAAGGGGTTAAACATGAACTGGTCGCTCTCTCTGTGTAATGACAGGTCTGAATGATCGTGACAGTAAAGGCCGCTGGGAGTGGGTGGGAGGAGAGCCTGTCACTTGCACCAACTGGAGGCGCAGCCCTCCTAAAAACAGGAAGAAGGGAACGAGGAGGTGCGTCCTGGTCTGGAGGAAGACGAAATGGCAGATACGAGACTGTAAGAAAGGAAAGGCACACCGCTATGTGTGTCACGTTAAAATGTGAGTTCAGTCACAACTGCACAGACTCTCACCCACAACATCTCCACTGCTTAGTGCACGTGTTAATCGTGACGTCACTGTGCTGTCATGTGGTTTGCTGTCTGCTGCTGCACTTCAGAGTCTGTTAGAAAACAAATACAAACAGAACAGCCCACATTAACAAGTGTTTGCCATGTCAGCTCACTGTTTCTAAGCCAAAGGGTGACGCGATCACAAAACATCTTCTCTAACTCAGAGGACTGTTGTGTCTTATAATGTAAATGTAATATACTGTATGCTACTCAGTGTTATTTGTATTGTGTGTATTTATTACTGTATGTGCTCTGTATGCTATGGGACTGGGATCTTTTAGATTTTGTAGCTATGATGTTAAAATGTATAATTTTTTAGTTGGCATTAGTTTTTTTTCTACTAACACTGTAAATTATGTCACTGCAAAGATCACTACTTTAACATCAAAATTTCTGATATAACATCTGAAATTAATGTTCTATCATTTTGATCTGTCGGCAAATTATTGCTAATAATTGTGTCTGAGATTGAATATGCATCCCTAAAAATATTCGAGGCTCTCAGTTAAAATAAATTGTATGCATAGAGCTCTTATAACAAACTTTGATAGGCATTTTTTATTTTTACATTTTATTTTTTAAAAACACTAAGAGGCAAAAGTTTGAGTTTTTGAGTTAGATTTTTTTTTTGTTGAAAATTAATACTTTTATTCAGCATTAAATTGATCATAAGTGAGAGTAAAGACATAATGTTACAAAATATTTCCAATTCAAATAAATGCGGTTCCCTTTTTATTCACCAAAGAATCTTCAAGAATTGTATCATGGTTTCCACAGAAATATTATACACAACTGTTTTTAAAAATGATAATCAGAAATGTTTCTTGAGCAGCAAATCAGCATGATTTCTGAAAGATCATGAACATTATAACTATATTATCAGACTAATGAAATTAGGAAAAGGACTTTATTATAATAACATCTTATTAATCTGAATAATTAATAAAAATAATAGTAATCCTAGAAATGACCAAGTTCTAAAAAAATAGACATAATGAAGATAAATAGCAACATACAGGTGCATCTCAATAAATTAGAATGCCGTGGAAAAGTTCATTTATTGCAGTAATTCAACTCAAATTGGGCAGTACAAGAAAAATTTATATCAAAATATCCCCAACTTTGGTCAATAATGTAAAACATGACCGTTTTTATGTTTTTTTTTATAGAGGAAAAAAATATAAACACACACAAACAATATATGCATATGTGTGTGTGTGTATATTTATTTGTATTCCTATATATACAGTATATATATATATATATATACAGTGGGTACGGAAAGTATTCAGACCCCCTTAAATTTTTCACTCTTTGTTATATTGCAGCCATTTGCTAAAATCATTTAAGTAAATTTTTTTCCTCATTAATGTACACACAGCACCCCATATTGACAGAAAAACACAGAATTGTTGACATTTTTGCAGATTTATTAAAAAAGAAAAACTGAAATATCACATGGTCCTAAGTATTCAGACCCTTTGCTCAGTATTTAGTAGAAGCACCCTTTTGATCGAATACAGCCATGAGTCTTTTTGGGAAAGAGGCAACAAGTTTTTCACACCTGGATTTGGGGATCCGCTGCCATTCCTCCTTGCAGATCCTCCCCAGTTCTGTCAGGTTGGATGGTAAACATTGGTGGACAGCCATTTTTAGGTCTATCCAGAGATGCTCAATTGGGTTTAAGTCAGGGCTCTGGCTGGGCCATTCAAGAACAGTCACTTCAGACCAACGAGAAAAGACCAACAAGTGGGCGGGCAATATGCTAATATTTCATGTTGACGTCAACATGAAACGGCTTGGGATTCGTTTTAAAAACGACTCGTTTCAATGATTCAGAGTCGACTCTTTCTTTTGAGAGACAACAACTTTATACACGGTGCACTTTCAGATTTAAAACTTTGCAGGATGTTTTCCTTCACTTAGAGCTGTTTTACACACTGCATGAAAGGTCATTTTCAAAAATCCATAATAGGGGCACTTTAAGGTCTCACTATTAACTAGTTGCTTATTAGCATGCAAATTACTAGCATATCGGACGTTTATTAGTACTTATAAAGCACATATTCTTGCTTTATTCTGCATGACCATATTCTAGATTACTTAATCCGACTCCATACCTAAATTTAACAGCTACCTTACTAACTATTAATACGCAGCAATTTTGGAGTGTGTTCAGGGAAAACTTTTAGTTAATAGTGAATATGTGTTCCCTAATCTAAAGTGTTACCATATATATATATATATATATATATATATATATATATATATATATATATATATATATAAATATATATATATATATAATCTCCGGCTCTAGAGTCTGCCCTTACATACAGAGCAGGTCTCTTTTTATGGTACTTGGCACGGTACGTGTCCGTCATGCAGCCGTCTACGGAGAAGTAGGTGCTGGGGATGACAGCAGAGCCGGCCACAGGCTTGGGAAACCTGGAGAACTTCTCCTCACCCTCACTCGCTGACAGATCGTTCCTGTCCTGATCAGAGGAGCCAGACTTGGAGCTCGTGTCCGAATTTTCCAGCCACTTCTGCAGGACGGTTTGGGACAGAGCAGAGCCATTTCGAGGAAGACGCTGAGGACTGGGAGGACGGGGAGCTCGTCGCCGGTTCTCTGAACTCAGACCGTGTGGTTTGGGAGGCACTGGCGGAGCTGCGGTGTGAGACAGAGTCCGAGAGGGAACCTGAGGAGGAACGTCAGCATGTGATGAGGAATCCTCCAGCTCGGAAAAGGGACCGGCAAGATCGTCGGAGCTGTTCCACTCTGAACTGCTGGTTTTGGTGAAATAAGGAGAGATGGGGTTCCCGTTTACCACATGAGCTCGTTCTACCTCAGGCTTTTCCATCCTCTCCTTAACAGGGTTGTATCGAAAAGCTTACCTTCTGCAGGAGGAAACACACAGAGACTTGTAATATCTACCTCATACTGGCCCATATTACCTTTTTTTTTAAAAAAGAAGTGCACTTAAATACAAATATTTATCTTTAATGCACAGTTGCATGCATTCTTTAATGTATAGGTTTTATGAATCAAAGACACATCTCAAATATTTCTGCACTGAAAAACTGTGTGAAAGACAGAAAGACCGAGGCTGATTTCTGGCCGATATGTGACTGTGGCTGAGTGAGTGCAGTGTTATGTAAAGGCTCGGGGCTGGGGTATTGTCTGGGTCTCAGTGGGGTCTCTGGTGGGCAGCGCTCAGCAGGCGGCTCTCGGCTCGTCTAAAGCACAAGGGGCCCAGACTGGGCCATCCGGTTCATACCAGCTTCTCTGCGCTCCCGATGGCTTGTTAACAATGAGCTCGAGGGGTAAATGCGATCATAAATGTGGCCATGTCCTGCCAAGCGGGCAGTGAGTCTGAGAAAACAGCAGAGCTTTCAATGTGTTGCTGTAGAGACCAAACCTTTAAATCTGAGGAGCTATCACAGGTGGACTGTGGGATGTATGGCTACACAGATGCATGCTGGGAACACATTCACATGCACCAGTGCACAAAATAACAGGGAAGACAGCACTGCTGTGCAAAAACCTCACAACATCACCCTTTATTAGTGAGGTTTTCCAGTGACAAAATAGCTGCTTAAAGGAAATTAAAAAAAATCTATAAGATCCACTATAATGCTAGTGCACCCCTAAAAGTTAACAAAATAATTTTAGCATTAAAAAAACAAAAACAAAACCTTCTCTTCTAAACTAAAAACAAACAAACAACCTTCTCTTCTAAACTAAAAACAAACAAACAACCTTCTCTTCTAAACTAAAAACAAACAAACAACCTTCTCTTCTAAACTAAAAACAAACAAAAACACTGATAACATTACTGCTCACAGATGTACATAAACATAAATGTTTGTTTAATGCTTTCTCTCTTCATTAAAATGAATGGGTCTTCTCTCACTATTACTAAGTAAACATTATTATATTAAATAAATAAATACATACATATATATATATATATATATATATATATATATATATATATATATATATAAATA
>NW_015505641.1:204701-206085 GCF_001515645.1 Sinocyclocheilus grahami | reverse complement strand
AATATATATATATATATATATATTAAAAAATGTATTAATTAATTAATAAATTAAATAAATGGTAATATACATTTAAAAAAATTAAAATGATATATTAATAATAAAAAAAAGAAATATGTTCAAACATGTTTTGTTGAGTTTAGTTTGTCTTCATGCTGAAACACAAATGCTGTAAGGATGCAGACAAAGAACAGCGATTCTGTTAAAAACCATAGAGTCCAAACAGCAGCAGATCAACAGTCAGGGGTTCGTCTGTTCAACACGCTGAACTTTCAGAAACTCCTGCTGCTCTGACCTTTACAAGCATCTTACGGGACACAAAGCGCACACGGCACAGTGAAAACTGAGCACAGCACTGATACTGAACAACACACTACAGAGACAATCAGACCGTTGCCATTTAGGAGCAGAGAAAACACATCCTGCCTAACAGTGCTTTAAAAAGAAGCCCTCTGCAGTGCACTTCTGATCAAACAAGGGCAACGTTCATCTGCACTGTTTACTAAAAGCCTGGGTTGTTAACATGGGATTTGTCATTTCCTTCCTTGGCAATACAAACACAGGGACAGCAGCCAAAAAAAAAGATCTCAACATGAAAGTCACACTTAAAAATGTATGAATTTAAATGCTTAAGTCCCATCCATTTTTATTACTTTTATCCAGCTGGTGTAAAGGTGATTTTTAGTGGATGCAAGTCAATTCTATTCAAGTTCACACACTCTGAACAATTTGGTGAAGAAACAATTTTCACTCGCATTGAATTAAATGTAAAATGTTTAAGAAAAAAAAAGACAGAAATCGTATTTTCTTGTAAAATATTTTCATCACATTATCAATGTATGCTTGACAGCTAAAAACGATCTGAAACACGTTTGGAACAATATATCTATTGATGTATAATTAAAAACTAACTTAGGGGTTACATTTTTAACCCGCTGCCATATTTACACATATTTAGACATCACATATTATTATTACAAACAGTGTGGCCAAAAGAGCGGCTTTTATTAAAATTTTATTCATATTTCTTAAATTATTAATAAATAATTATGTTTATTTATTTTTTGTCTCTTTGCTTTTCAGAATGACTTCTGCTCTATTGGCTACTGGAATATTCAGGCCAGTTTGAAAGACAACACACACACAGCACATTTGAACCAAGTCCAAAATAACATTGGGAAAGATCTGTCAATATAATTTTAAACTGCAACTGGATATAAAATGTGATGGAATATTTCAGCGAAATTTTTTTTTTTTAAATAAATAAATACATTAAAATAAATTAAAATATTACAATTTATTATACATACATACATATATATATATATATATATATATATATATATATATATATATATATATTATATAGAGTGTATATATATAA
>NW_015505641.1:202726-204305 GCF_001515645.1 Sinocyclocheilus grahami | reverse complement strand
ACACAGATTCAGTATTCCTCAAAATGAATACAAATAATGCAACTCAGAATATGACGCAAACCTGCAATAATTAAATGTTAAAGAACACAAATATCCTTTATGTATTTAATCCCATTCGATGATTCAGTTCAACCGTACTAATAAGCACAAATTACAAATACATTTTTTTTTATTGCTGAAGTGTGTTGAAATATCTTCTTCTGCATTCTACTGTACGGACGTACATTTACTTTTCCGTCAGCCCGAGGCTTATTTATTTAGGCTTTTATATTTGCCAAAAATATAACTTTTTTATTTTAAAAACAAACAAGCAAGCCCTGTCCAGATTTAAAAAGTAGCGCAAAAGTAACGTAACGCACTACTTTCCATAAAAGTAACTAAGTAACGTAATTAGTTACTTTTTTATGGAGTAATGCAATATTGTAATGCATTAATTTTAAGAGTACCTTTCCCCAACACTGTTTATATTTCAGTATTAGTGACGTTTTTTTAAGTGTATTTTAAATCTAATATTTATATTTTCTTTCTTTTTTTCAATTAAATCAAAACGGTTTTGAATAGTACTAGTTTTAGTTAACAATAACAACACTGCTTTTTAAAAGCAGTTGATGTTTTCAGTATGGCAGGGTACAGTTGAGAGGATTCTCCTTCATAAACAGTAATGCAGAGTTAGAAATCATATAATCGCTTGCTCTTATCATTACTGAAGTGTTAGGCTGAGTGCTAGCTGTTGTTTAACACTCTGCATGGGGCTTTAATTGACCCCGAGCCTCTGTGGTGAGATCTGTCAAAGGGTTACAGGCTGACAAAATACACGCCTGGCAACCCTTTTCCCATCCACAACACACAAAATATTGTATTATACTTTTAGTTTAATGCTACCATCAAACATAATTTACAACATGCTAACGTTCAAAAACCGCTCACTGCTTGTCCGGTTGATATTGTTAACTCAAACTATTAAAAATCATTTTCAGTAACTGAAATAAAGCTGAAATAAATGATAATAACTGAACGAAAAACCTAAACTTAAATGAAAATTGGCAACTAACTGAAATAACTAGGCTGAAGTACTAAAATGACTAAAAGTAAAATAAAATTATAATATGAAAACGACAAAAACACATAACAAAATGACTAAAGCTTAATCTGAAATTAAAATGAAAACTGAAAATACAATATATATTGAACAAATATTAGTAAATTACAAATATTTGATACATATGAACAAATATTAATAAATGCTAAGATAGCATAATACTAAAATAACACTGCTCTATGTCAGTGGTTCTACAGAAGTTAACATGCTGCCTTCGAAGTCAGCTGTCTATATAGGCAGTGAGCAGCTCACTAGGTTTGGGAAGGTAATTTCTGATATCACCTAAAAACAACATCATCTCCGAAGCATTTGAGGACACTTACTGTAGATAATGGACGAAGGTGGGATCTCGGCCGTTGAATCCTCATACCTCCTTTGGTAGTTAGGCTCCCTAAAAATACACAACGCACTGAACTCAGTAGTGTTCTTTAGCAGTGTTGTGCTTTGCTCGTGTGGTGGTCACAGTAGACTCTGTGCTCC
>NW_015505641.1:185976-202716 GCF_001515645.1 Sinocyclocheilus grahami | reverse complement strand
GCTTACTGATTGTTTGGAATTATAAATATGAGCGTAGTTCGTCTGTTAATATCACATGCAGTTTTTTGTTTGTTGTTTTTTTTAGTTTGTTACTCAGACGCAGGCAGTGCGCTGCATGAGACAAAAAAGTAATCTAGCCAAAACAACCGCATAGCCGCTCTTTAGTGTAGATGCATGTTGATTTTATCAGACGATGCTGTGATTATAAATGAGAGTATCTCCTGGTTAACATGTATTAAAAGGGGTCGTCTTTAGTCACTATTTAGTGTGGTATTTTTTGACAATATTCACTCATCATGACAGTAAAATAGGGCATTCTAAGTCAATATACTGCAGTATTTCCTCTCTCAATCAGTAGAAAATATGGCATGCATGAAATCATGCATGGAAAAAAAAATACCGTCATGTACCATGAAACCGGTATCATTTTGAAAAATACCATGATATAAATTATTGGTCATACCGCCCAGCACTAGGTCATGAAACCCTAAAACATAATGTCTTTACTGTATTTTATTTACAGTATTATTACCATATTTTCATTTATAGTATCAGTACTGTAGAATTTATTTTCATTTAGTTTAAACATTTTTTACCTGTAAAAAACAATCAAATTGTGGTACTGCACTGTAAACCATGATTTTTACCATCCCAGCCCCCCCCCCCACACACACACACACAAAAAAATCACAATAACTCATGAGCTTTAGTTCTGATAATATTATTTTTAATTGTTGAACATTTTCTTTTTAAATGTACAAATTACAAATCTTGACCTCTCAGATGCACTAGCTTAAAAAAGGGCATCACCACAGTCCCCTGGGGATTTTGTATCATGGAAAAACATACACATACTGAAAAGCAAAAATTGGCAAGTACACTACCAGTCAAAAGTTTTTGAACAGTAAGATTTTTTATGTTTTTAAAGTCTCTTCTGCTCACCAAGCCTGCATTTATTTGATCCAAAATACAGCAAAAGCAGTGATATTGTGATATATTTTTACCACTTAAAATAACGGCGTTCTATTTGAATATATGGTAAAATGTAATTTATTCCTGTGATGTAAAGCTGAATTTTCAGCATCATTCCTCCAGTCTTCAGTGTCCCATAATCCTTCAGAAATCATTCTAATATGCTGATAAACATTTATTAATATTATTATCAATATTTAAAACAGTTGAGTAAATTTTTTTCAAAATTCTTTGATGCATAGAAAGATATAAAAATCAGCATTTATCTGAAATAAAAAGCTTTTGTAACATTATACACTATACAATTCAAAAGCTTGGAGTCAGTATAATTTTGTTCTTTGGGAAAGAAATTATAGAAATTACTATTTTTATTTAGCAAGGATGCTTTCAATTGATTAAAAGTGATGATAAAGACATTTAGAATGTTACAAAAGATTTATATTTCAGATAAATGCTGTTCTTCGGAACTTTCGATTCATCAAAGAAACCTGAACAAATTCTACTCAGTTGTTTTCAACATAATAATAACAATAATAATAGTTTTCTTAGCAGCAAATCAGAATATTAGAATGATTTTTGAACGATCATGTGACTGGAGTAATGATGCTAAAACTTCAGCTTTAATCACAGGAATAAATTACATTTTAAAATATATTCAAATACAAAACAGTTATTTTAAATAGTAAAAATATTTCAAAATTGTACTGTTTTTGCTGTACTTTGGATCAAATAAATGCAGGCTTGGTAAGGCAGAAGAGACTTCTTTAAGAAACATTAAAAATCTTACTGTTCAATAACTTTTGACTGGTAGTATAAATAAAATACAGTAAAAATGAGTTTGTGGTGTTGTGTTAAATTTCAGTCATTTTGACAGTAAAAGTTGACACGCTCTCCGATGAGAAACAGCAGGATGGGATTCAGGCTGCACCCTCTTTCCAGAATTCCAGCTGATCTGTGACTTTCAATGCATTTGGAGCCACAAATGTTGACCGTCTGAATGAACCTGCAAGCACAATAAAAAAATAACATTATTGATCAAAGCAGTGTTTACAGAATTTGCCTCAACTGTCAAACTTGTTGGTGCTGTATGCACTTTGACGTTAATAAAAACGTTATATACTACATCTGAACGCACCTACAAGGAAGGTACATAATTAGTTGATAATCCATCATATTCAAATGATTAAAGCTCCATTTTTTTACAATGCATTATCAATCAGTAGAGCAAAGTGCTGAAATAATGGATTTGATTCCAGGGGCAGTTCTACAGTGAGTGGATATCCGGGGCTTAGCCCAGAAACATTAATGCATGTATCAGAATACACGGGACACACTTCAAATAAATTAGGCTATGCTAAAAGTTACATTGGCTAAGTGGCTTATTTTTTTTATTTTTAAAGAGACAAGTGTTTCCCACAGACTTTCATTCTATTTGTGGTGACATATATATGCAAACTCATTCTCTGCCAGCACGAGGCGCTGTTGGATTGGTAGAGATCGAGGTTTCCCCGGTAATGCTGTACACAAAGCAGAGCTCCACTCATAAACGCTGCATTATCAGACATTACAAGTGTTACGCCCCGTCCAGGGTGAAGGCACAAAATGAAGGAGTACGAGGACACGGAGGAGTTTTGGAAAACGAATGAACAGTATTTTAATTATTTACAGTACAAGAGGGGGAATTTTAGCTTCAGGAGCCGACAAGGCCAAAATAACAAACAGAAAACAACTAATATACAAACCTCTAAATTCCCTAGTTCACAAAACAAATGTAATTTTTGACATTTTTGATCAATTTAATGCATCCGTTCTGAACAAAACTATTCATGTCTTTCAAAAAAATAATCATACTGACACAAAACGTCTAATTGGTAGAGTATGTAGATTTAAATCTCCCTAATTAATTTCTCAGCCTTACAAAATGACACTTAATAGGAATGTGTAACTAAGCTCACATTGTTACGGAATTCATATTGATTTCTTCTCGTTACCATATTTGTCATCATCATAGTGACACTTATCACCCAATGCAAATGTCTTGATGTGCTTCCTAATTGAGGATTACTGTAGCTCTTACCTGGAGAGGTTTGCTTCTGGTATGGACTGCATGTCTTTGTTGCTCAAGTTCTCCACCACAGGAGAGTCCAGGTTTGCCGAGCTGCTGCTGAGACGATCACTGCTCTCGTATCCAGATTCAGTGCGCTGGAATTTCCAGTTATCAGTCTGAATGGTGAGGTTACTGACGCTTGATTTAACCCTGTCCTCTGATTCCAGCGAGCTCCTGCTGCCCATGTCTTGCCGCTGCTCGTCCTCGTAAATCGTCATTAAGCTCTTGGGTTTGCGTTCTTCTCGTCGGACCCACGCCGACTCTTCACTGTCCTGATTAAAGGTCTGTCTGCGAGAGTTGTGGGAGTTTTGATTATTATCGCTGTTTATTATGCTGTCGACGTTAAGCGCCTCTCGCATCGGCCTCCACGCTCGATTCGGCCGGCTGTGAGGGTTTCCATACATCCGGGAGTCCTGACTGCTGTCTGTATCGTAGCCATTGGCCACATCCAGCCTCCGAGAGCGGCTCTCTCCAGGGGGATGAAGCGGAACGCGAGGCTGGGACTGAGAGCGGGGCTCGTGGCTGTACTGAGTGTTAGTAACAGGCCAGCGATCGGCTTTTGTCGGACCCCTGCCCTGGCTGCTGTAGAGCCGCGACTCCAGATGCTTGAAGCCGTTCTCCGGAGGTGACAGCGAGCGGGAATGAGGCTTGTCAGGGGAGTCTGGGGAGGAGAAACATATAGTTACACAACAAAGCTTATTGGCGTTTTACAAGAAAAAACTATTTTAGTCTTTCTATTTCAAGTTCAATTCAATGTGTCACTTCCTGTTTCTTCTGAGTGAAAATTGTTTTTAAAAGGGTCATATGATGCATTATTATATATAAAACATTATTTTGTGTATTTGGTGTAATGAAATGTTTATGCGGTTTAAGGTTAAAAAAACACTATTTTCCACACACTGCCTTTCTGAAACGCGTCGGTTTTTACAAAGCTCATCGTTCTGAAAAGCGAGGTGTGCTGTGATTGGCCAGCTATCCAGTGCGTTGTGATTGGCCGAATTCCTCAAGCGTGTGACGGAAATGTTACACCCTTACCATACTGTGATGCCGTGTCCCGGTGCGATGAGACAAAAACAATAAAACCCATTACAAACGAGGCATTTGTTGCATCCAGTGGGGACATAATTACGGATTTACGGATTTACGGATGCAAATCTTCCCACACAGTGACGTAGACATGTGGGGGCGTGTTTAAACGAGGCGTTTTAGGAGGGCGTGGACGAGTCTTAACTTTTATAAAATGTCTTGGCAACTTTAGGGATCTTATCTATTCACAAACAGCTTGTAACACTCCAAAGAGAAAAACTTGAAATGCCATCATATGACCCCTTTAAATAAATCCTTAATTTTAGTTTTTAGAAGCACAATGGTAACGGAGTTATCACATGGGTTATGCTTTTTTTTTGTCTGGACTTATTAGTATGGTTTAAAAATACATTAAAAATGTTTTAATTCATACATGCAATTACTTGATTACACCACTGCTATGAGGAGGAGGATTTTCAATTTCTGAATTCAAATTAATTTTGATATTTTTGGGGGTACATAAATATTTTTTTTTTTACTGTGTCCTGATATCATAATGAAGAAAAAAAACAATTAAAACAATAAAATACTTAGTTTTGCATTTTATATGCAATTTTATATTATTTTTCAAATAAAAAATATAACAATATATAAATAATATTATATATGTATACAACAATGCAAATATAGAATTTAAATACAATTTTATACTATTTATGCTTTATTTATTTAACTTATTTATATATGAAAATAAATTCTTAGCTTTGCATCATTTTATTGAATACTTCGAGAAGGTAAAGGTCAAAAGTCTATTAAAATATCAGATAATTTGACCTTTTTCTGACAAGGCAAGGTTTATTTCGGTTGTTAAAGTGTGGTATGACTCCTTAAAATGTAATGATATTCATGAATGAATTCACGATGTAAACATATTTAACACTGAAAAAAAAACACTTCAGTTGTAAGGATTCAATTCTAAACTGTTCAGCATTTCAGATTTGTCAGTCTTTCATATGTTCATATGAATAGAACTGTATTTATCTTTCCGAACAAGACTGATCAGTGTATTCTGTGTGAACGCAGCCCTGGTTCTGGTTGAGTCACACATTTTGCTGCATTATTAAATTGTTCATTACATTACACAAACACAATCCATCGATGCTGAACCTGCTTCCAGTCTGCAGGCCAGAATCATCCATCTCCGACATATGCGGGGTTGCACTAACAGCCTGGATGACCTTTTTTCTCGTGAAGGTGGAAGAGTGACTTTCTTTGGGCAGAACAGTGCTGATTTTGGCACTGTTAAATGGGCTGGCATAGAGATTCTGCGGCAATGCAAATCCATACGGCTCCATTCCACATTGCCAAGTTCACTATATCATCATGCAGTATGAGCTTGAAAAAACAGCATTATCTCATTAGATATTAATGCAACTTTGACTTGTGGCCGTCACACACACTGAAAATGCTAATTATCTGGCATAATGAATTCTCAAACAGCCTACACAGTTAACTTTCTACAAGACAAAGGCAGTTTGGTTTGAGATCTAAACGCTGAAGGCTAAAAAGCCATTAGTAAGCCATATACCTACTTAAAAAGGGTAAAGCAAAGTCAAGCATCTTGGCTTGCAAACCACAACTTTACAGCTTATGAGCAATAAAAGGAGATGGTAATGTTGGTCACATGACACCTGCACAATATGGTGAGCCAGTTTCACTGCACATGAGGAAATTGTGATACTCATAAACTTATATCTACATGAGCTGGTTCTCACTGTCCAGTGAGCCATGCTATAAAAGAAGAGCGCTTAAATGAACTTCAAATCTTAAAAGTATATATAAAAAAAAACTGTACTTGCAGATAACATAATATCAAATAAAAGGTCACTTAAAGGGACACTTTATTGACTATGGCTCTTAACACACTTTAGTACAATTTTCAAAAAGTGCACTTTGTAATAATGTCAAATTAAGTTTCACTTTAAAGTACATTTTAAATCATCATGTTTTAATAATCTTTGTCATGTTTTAATGAAGTACACTGATTTTGATGTGTTGACTAACATACTAAAGCACATGTAAAGTACTTGATTATAATCTCAACGGTAGTGTGTTATTCAATATTAGATTTAAAGTTAATACATTTTAAGGCTACACTTCATTTTAAGGTGTCCTTGTTACAGTGTAATTATACATTTAAGTACTGAGTAATATTAATCACATGTACTATATGGTTAGGGTTTGGTTTAGGATTACTTGCATGTAATTAATTATGCATAATTAATTGTTATTATAATAGTAAGTACATGTAACGTGTAACAAGGACACCTTAAAATAAAGTGTTACCCATTTTAAATGAACTAAATTGCAGCATCATTACAAATGTGTAATTGCAAATATATTTAAATACAAGACATACAAGTTTCAATAGAAATGACATTGAAGTAAATTTTAGTAATAATGAAATTGCAAATAAAGAATATCTCTAAAGCTAATTGGATTTAATATAAATTTAAAATAACATGCAATTAAGTGTCTGTTGTAAGTACATTTTTTCCGTAAGTAGTACCGATTTTAAAAGTTTGCTAAAGTGTACAGTAGTTCTCTTTCACAAGGGATTACTTTTAAAGCAATAGTCAACCTAAAATGAAAACTCACACCAATATTCAAAATCCGTACGGCTTGCTTTATTCTGCATGACACAACATGAGAAATGTGAAAGAATGTACAAGCAACTCTTTTCCATTTAATGAAAGTAAAGGGAGACTCTGATTTTATGAAGCTCATTCACTTTCATTATATGGAAAAGAACAGCCAACACATTCTGCAAAATCTCTCCTTTTGTGTTTCACATAAAAAGAAAGCCATACGAGTCTGGAACGACATGAGGGTGAGTAAATTACTCTCTCAGTAAACTATTACTCTTATTCCTTTACACTGATCTAATCTATTCAGCAAATTTGATGCAATGTGTTAATATATTTACATTTTTCGTTTGGAAATGATCTCAATTCTCAATTGATCACAATTATAGTAAAACCACCTGGAAACTTGGAAGTGGAGGTGGATTTGCATTGCACGACTCTATGTGACATGATTTCGCATCCAGCATTTTATAAAACACCCAAATATTTTGACAGGTGCACATACAGTAGCTGTCAGCCATCTGGTTAATCATGCTGCCTCTGATTATAATGATACATTTCAATAATAAATACATATAAATGTATTGATATTTTCACCATAAAACAATTTCCATCCACCGAACCCTCCGTTTAGAGATGCATGATATTCATTTGTAGAAAAATCTAAATATAACTTTATAACGACCCACTATTAATTTGCGCTGGAAAAGAGTTAGACTGAGGAACCGTTACAGAGATTACAGCCCTCTGGAGCACACGTCAGAGGTAATCTGTGTTTTTAACACTTCTCGCTGACCCCGGGTTACATAAGGACCAGCAGAGCGCTGTGAGCGAGTTTATTCCGCTCCAAAGCTCCGCTATAAGCTTCGAGTGTAACTACCACAGATCTGTGCTTCTCCAAAGAGGACTGAGGAGACATTTAAAGTGGTCTGACTGAATACAAGAGAGCAAAAGTGGTAGAATACAATTTCTTTCTTGCTACGGTTGAAAAATGTGCTTGTTCAAATCTTTAACCCTGAATGCACTACCAGTCAGAAATATTTTGAAAGAAGTATCTTTGCTCACCGAGGCTGCATTTAATTGATCAAAAATACATTAAAACAGTTCATTTGTAAAATATTACAACAATGTAAAGTAACTGTTTTCTAATTGATTAACTAATATATGTTAAAATGTAATTTATTCCTGTGATCAAATCTGAATTTTCTCCAGTCTTCAGCGTCACATGATCCTTCAGAAATCATTCTAATATGATTATTTGCTGTTTGAATATTATCAATTACTATTGGTGCTCAATTATTAATAGTGGTTCTTATTATAAATGTTGAAAACAGTTGTGCTGCTTAACATTTGTGTGGATACACTGTGATTAATTTTTTATCAGGAATCTTATATTACTAAAAAGTTCGAAATAACTATTTTGTCTTTACGCCATTTTGATCAATTTAATGCATCTTTGCTTAATGAAAGTATTAATTTTTTTATTTTAAATCTTTCTTATGCCAAACTTTTTAGTGACAGTTATCACGGTTTCCACAAAGATATCAAGCAGCACAACAAATGATTTTCAACATTGATAACAATTCAAACAGAAAACAGCTATTGTAATATGTCACAATATACCATATTTTTGATCAAATAAATGCATCCCTGGTGAGCATAAGAGACTTTCAAAAAACTTTCAAAAGAGAGGCTTGCCTTTATAAAAGCCACTAATGGCATTTTATTGAAATATTTCTACCCAAAACAGTCAAGTTGTAACATTCTTACCCCGGAGCCTCAGTTTTTCTGTTCTTGTCTGTGACCGATCCGAGTCCTTCTTAATAAGGTTGATGGGACGACCTTCTTTTGGCAGCTCCCGCAAAATCTCTCTGAATCGAATCTGAATTGGATCAACGTTCATCTTGACTGTAAGACAAACAACACAGATATGGATAAATGCGGCACTTTCACCAGAGATTCCACAAATTAAGCAAAAGGCACTATTTCAGCAAAATCAGGTCCTACCGAGGTCTTAAAAACTATATAGCTTGAATTCATTACCTTTACTATAAATGATCATATATCAGGGTCTGAATCTAGTGTGTGTGCTTTTTTTTGATACAGGAATTCTGAAATGTTAATGCAGCCATTAAAAAAAACTGTCAAGTATGTTTTATGGGTCTGCTGTAAAATCCATATGCAGCACCCTTCAAATAAATCATTAGAGTTGAAGTTAAGCATCATTGGGATGGTGGGAGAAAGTGTGGCCTCTGCACTCTTTAAATACACCCTTGAGGCTTCTGGGAAGGACAGTAGAGCCTAAGAGCCTTAACGGCAATCAATGTGTATCTGTGTGTGTGTTCCAGTATTTTTTGCTGTGCTGGAGGAGAAAAGCAGTGAAGTGTTACAAGAGAGCAAAAGAGTGAGAGAGAGACAGATAACAGAGAGAGAAAGGACATTTCTTGCCCTCAAACACACTGCAGTCACATAACGGTCACACAGCTGAGAAAACATCATGCTATCAGCAATCCCAGATCACATTCCCAAGCATACTTAAAAGACACAGATCTCCTTCTGAACTTTGTAAAGTTTACTCTTACAGTGGCCTGAAGAGATACATGGACATCTAAGCCACATTAAAACAAACGAGAGAAAAAAAAAGCAAAGAAAAAAAAAAAGAAAATAGAGAGGAAAAAACCCCCAAAAAGAAATCCCCAAAACTGAACATAAAAAAGCAACAAAACAAAATAGCAAAACAAAAACCATAAAACCAAGACAACAAAATAAAAACAACAACAACAACAACAACTAAAGCTATTTTTGTGTTAAATGAGAAAGTATTAAGTAGACATTACAAACTGTAGCTTTAGAAATAAATATTTTACTTGATTCAACATAAAATGTATGACACAAACATTTAGGCAACAACATCCTAACATAAACTATTGAACATAAAAGAAGATAATTTGAAAAACATCTCAGTATTTTTTGTTCGTTTGTTTTTGCTCTGTTTATGAATGGGCCTTTGAATCATTGATTCACACGATTCGCTCAAAAGGTGGATTCATTCAGAAACTAAACACTGCTGTGTTGCTCGGAGACACGCAACAATTCTGCTATGGCTTAAAAGATAATATGTCCTCTGCAAAATTGAGCAAAAACACATAATATTGTGTTTAAAATATAACTAAATACCAGCTTCTTATTTACTGAACTGTTGTATAAAATCACATTTAAACTCGTCATAGATCGGGACAAAATCAGCACTCCTGTGATATTGCTCTCGCTGCTCGTGTGATATGTGATATACATAAATATGAGACAAAAACACATACAGGGGCATTTTTGCACCAATATCTTGAATTTAGTGCATAACTGCATTTATGGAGTTGTTGCCCTGCATCGTATTTGTCAACAGCCAACTAAATGAAATGTAAGATTATGTAGAGGTCTGGGGATGGGGCCATTGCGTTAACTGCTTAAAATATTTTAAATCGCGTTATTTTTTCATAACCAAGTTAACGCGTTAAACTGACAGCCCATATACATATATAAACTAATATTTGTTAATTAATAAAAACAACATAATTACTTAAACTTTAACTAAAACTACGATTAAAACAGCTGTTATTTTTTTTTTGATATTTCCTAATTCAAACGGTTAATAGAAAAATCTTATCCCAAACATTGTACACTTTAGCAAATATTGGGTCTTTTGTTTTAACAGTCTTGAGTAGCGAAATTCATTCCTGACTTTCAAAAAAGAAAACATATCTGTCATTATGTTGTTACTAGGGCTGCACAATTAATCTAATTAAAATATAAATCGTGACATCATCTTGCAATTTGGACAAATTAATTAATGTGATTAACAGTCCTAGTCATAACCAGCAAGTCATTGTAAGGTGCAGCAATACCAAACATACAATTTGGGGTGTTCATGTTTTAGTGTTTTAAGTGCTTTTATATCTTTTTAAAAAAAAATAAAAGTTTATAAAAGTGCTTTGATATCTTTATATCTAGCAATTTGTCGAAATGAATGCATGTAGTGCAAGAAAATGAGTAATAGATCCAGTTAGAACCACCAAGTCATTGTGAGCTGCAATAATAGCAACCATATCATTTGTGGAATCCGTGTTTTAAGTTCTTTATACAGTATGTGTGTTTATGTGTTTTCTTTACCTGGCCCTCTGCCGCCGCTGGTCTGGTTACTGCCACGACTGAACACAGAGGGAGGCTGAGACTTCTGCTTCGGAGTACCATGATTTGAGAAGAAAGCAGTCAAGTTCTCTCGCGTCAACTCCAACTTCTTTCCGCCCAGTATAGGAGTACCTGAAAGAGACATACAAATAATTTCATTCTTTAATTTTTTATGCACCACATCTTCATTTAATTTGATAAAATTACTTATTTAATATTATTCGGTTATTTTACTTCATCTTTCACACCCACAGCTTTCAAAGACTGTGACTTGTCTGAAAAGACATTCTGATTTAATTTTGTACTGTGAAAATTATGAACATTTTCACAAAAGAAAAAAAAAATCTTAAAGGTTTTTAATACATAATCAAATTTGACAAAACATCCATCGTGTGCTTAACAATGAAGATTTTCAAAACCTTATTAAACCTTTATTTTTAAACCTATTTGATTTGTAGTGAATCTTTACTGTTAGTGGTGCAAAAATTTACATTTGTGACCCTGGAGCACAAAACCAGTCTTAAATCGCTGGGGTATATTTGTAGCAATAGCCAAAAATACACTGCATGCGTCAAAATTATAGATTTTTCTTTTATGCCAAAAATCATTAATATAAGATCATGTTCCATGAAGATATTTTGTCAATTTCCTACTGTAAATATATCAAAACCTAATTTTCTCAGTATTTTGATTTTTTTGCACTCTCAGATTCCAGATTTTCAAATAGCTGTATCTCGGCCAAATATTGTCCTATCATAACAAACCATACATCAACAGAAAGCTTTGTATGTATAAATCTCAATTTCAATTTCAATTGACCCTTATGACTGGTTTTGTGCTCCAGGGTCACATTTAGATTTTCGAGCAGTACTAGTGGCACTAGTTAAGCACTGATTCAAGATATTTTATTAATCACATACAGTTATATACAGAATACACTTGCTGTGAAATGCAAACATTAAATTGCATAGGCATCAGCATAGCTAACACACCACTGATTCAAAATAACAAACAACACTCAATTAGTGCTAATCAATATTAACTAACAATATTAATGATCCTCTCTTATACAATAAACTCAATGAAGACGCAGCACTTTATTTATTAACTTTTTTAATTATATTTTGGAATATTATTATATTCCAAAATATTATTTAGTATTTATTTAATATTATATTATTATTTAATATTATATTTTAGAAATTTCAGAGATTTTGAACAGTGTTTTTTTTTTTTTTAAGGAAGCAAGCATCTGAAAATTCAAGTGATTAAATAATTATCTGTGATTAATCTACTGTCATTTTTTAAAGCAGAATGAAACCGTTAAAATGACGAATGCATTATTAAATGTGTTAAAAATAATGATTTAATGTTACGTTTAATTTATGTTGACAGCTAAAATATCAATTTATTTTTGCTACCAGCAACAAAAATAGTTTCAAAATAAGTCATAGCAGAGTTTGCCTTTATTCAAATGGTATACCTTAACATGTGTTGAATTGACCTGAATACAATATAACTGCATTGAAATTGGTTTCTACCTGGTGCTTCTCCATTGACTGAGCTCTTATTTTGGGTAGCACTGCTGTTGGTCCGCTGGGCCTCGTCTGTTACCACAGCACTGCCATCAGGGTTAGAGTAAAACAAGAGCAAGGGCTGGAAGTGACCTCTGATGCATTTAGTGACCACATCCTTCCATCTGGATCCCACCTTTAAAAAAATAATAATTCTTTAGCATACAGAGAGCAGTTACCTGAAGTGTTAGATTATTATTAGACGTGAAGGCTTGCATGCTTCGGAGGTAAGAGTACGCAGGCTGTACTACAAAAGTCTCTCCAGGCAAACAGATGTAACCTTCTTAATTAACAGACGGAAGAGAACAGCAGTAAAAGTCAGCAAGCAGGACGAGGATGCATTAAAGAAACACAATTATCTGAACAGTCAAAAAAGAGCAGGCAAGACTGTAAAGGAGATGAATTAAGACATGCTTAATCAACAAAACAGCTGTTATGAAGTACGTTCTCTTACACTGCATACTGGATTGGCTCTCTATACTGTATGTTAGCACACACACATCTACTCTATACTGTATGTTAGCACACACACATCTACTCTATACTGTATGTTAGCACACACACATCTACTCTATACTGTATGTTAGCACACACACATCTACTCTATACTGTATGTTAGCACACACACATCTACTGTAGTGCACATATTGTGTGTGAGGGTGATTTATCTTGGCGGTGGAGACGGGCACCACTAGCCCAGTGAGAGCTGAAGTGCACATGCAAGCACAAGCCGCACACTACTGATAGATGATGAAGAGATGCACCACTACACTGCATCGCCACATATTTCACACTCGCTGGCTGCCCATTAAAATCCTTTGATTGGTGGCATTGTAATTTTAGTATAATTGAGATGCCATTATAGTTTTTATTAATTAGTTTTATTTTTATATTTTTTTAATTTGTTAAAATTGTAGTTTAGTGCAATTTACAAGTGCAAATGTCTAACGATTTGTAAATAAAGAAGCATTTAATTGAGAAGTGAAATGGCATAAGTTTTGCTTTCTGTGAAATTGATCAAAATAAAGTGAGTTTATGAATAAAAAGAACAAATATCCACCAATGGACTTAGGAAAACAACGTATTTCAAAGAGAAATGTTTTCAAACCCTAATTACAGATATTTGTTGTTTTTTAAACTCACTTAATTTTGTTCAGTTTCTCAGAAAACAAGACTTTATCTCTTCATTTTGCATCTCAAGGAAATTGATCTCGATTTAAAGATGTTTAGATATTTGTATTGGAAAACAAGACAAAAATACTGAGGAAGGTATTCATTTTTAGCAATGCATGTAATCAGAGATTTTGAACAGTGTTTTTTTTTTTTTTTAAGGAAGCAAGCATCTGAAAATTCAAGTGATTAAATAATTATCTGTGATTAATCTACTGTCATTTTTTAAAGCAGAATGAAACCGTTAAAATTACGAATGCATTATTAAATGTGTTAAAAATAATGATTTAATGTTACGTTTAATTTATGTTGACAGCTAAAATATCAATTTATTTTTGCTACCAGCAACAAAAATAGTTTCAAAATAAGTCATAGCAGAGTTTGTCTTTATTCAAATGGTATACCTTAACATGTGTTGAATTGACCTGAATACAATATAACTGCATTGAAACTGGTTTCTACCTGGTGCTTCTCCATTGACTGAGCTCTTATTTTGGGTAGCACTGCTGTTGGTCCGCTGGGCCTCGTCTGTTACCACAGCACTGCCATCAGGGTTAGAGTAAAACAAGAGCAAGGGCTGGAAGTGACCTCTGATGCATTTAGTGACCACATCCTTCCATCTGGATCCCACCTTTAAAAAAATAATAATTCTTTAGCATACAGAGAGCAGTTACCTGAAGTGTTAGATTATTATTAGACGTGAAGGCTTGCATGCTTCGGAGGTAAGAGTACGCAGGCTGTACTACAAAAGTCTCTCCAGGCAAACAGATGTAACCTTCTTAATTAACAGACGGAAGAGAACAGCAGTAAAAGTCAGCAAGCAGGACGAGGATGCATTAAAGAAACACAATTATCTGAACAGTCAAAAAAGAGCAGGCAAGCTCTTGCAGGCAAGCAGACTGTAAAGGAGATGAATTAAGACATGCTTAATCAACAAAACAGCTGTTATGAAGTACGTTCTCTTACACTGCATACTGGATTGGCTCTCTATACTGTATGTTAGCACACACACATCTACTCTATACTGTATGTTAGCACACACACATCTACTGTAGTGCACATATTGTGTGTGAGGGTGATTTATCTTGGCGGTGGAGACGGGCACCACTAGCCCAGTGAGAGCTGAAGTGCACATGCAAGCACAAGCCGCACACTACTGATAGATGATGAAGAGATGCACCACTACACTGCATCGCCACATATTTCACACTCGCTGGCTGCCCATTAAAATCCTTTGATTGGTGGCATTGTAATTTTAGTATAATTGAGATGCCATTATAGTTTTTATTAATTAGTTTTATTTTTATATTTTTTTAATTTGTTAAAATTGTAGTTTAGTGCAATTTACAAGTGCAAATGTCTAACGATTTGTAAATAAAGAAGCATTTAATTGAGAAGTGAAATGGCATAAGTTTTGCTTTCTGTGAAATTGATCAAAATAAAGTGAGTTTATGAATAAAAAGAACAAATATCCACCAATGGACTTAGGAAAACAACGTATTTCAAAGAGAAATGTTTTCAAACCCTAATTACAGATATTTGTTGTTTTTTAAACTCACTTAATTTTGTTCAGTTTCTCAGAAAACAAGACTTTATCTCTTCATTTTGCATCTCAAGGAAATTGATCTCGATTTAAAGATGTTTAGATATTTGTATTGGAAAACAAGACAAAAATACTGAGGAAGGTATTCATTTTTAGCAATGCATGTAAGACTTGAAAACACAATATCATGTTTTTTTACAATCTATTTTTGCTAAAAAATTAAACTATATTTGGTTTAACTAAAAAAAAATTGTGTTTCAAAATCAAGAGAAAAATAAAGATTTGATGAAGAAGCGTACTAGAAACCCTTTGTGTGAGTGCGAGAATGGAGGAAGCAGTTAAGTTAAGTTAAGAGTTAAGTTAAGTTACAGGAAATAAAAACGTGATCAGTTAAAATGGTAAAAATGTTTTGTTATGTAAATGTGCAGATGGAGGGAATGTTTGTTTAATAAGGCACATGACCAGGACTGCTGGGTAGTCGTTAGCATTATGAATAGTAATTGTGTAAATATATAGACAGAAGGACATAAAAGGCACAATATGTAAGAATTTTTTATTAAAATATCCAAAAACCACTAGAACAGTGTTATATATATATTTTGCTGACTTGTGTACTCACATTATCCGAAATGTTTTGAAGAATGTTTAAATCCAGAGAAATAAGCAATTTTAACTAGTGACACGGACCGTGTCTATAGTGTCATTGTGTCGCCTGCCAATGACGTCATAACCCCTCGATTTCCGGTTTTGTAGAAAACATGGAAATACCAAAGACGTTTTAATATTTTGTGCATTTTAATAAACCGGTGATGACCGCACAGAGTAGCATTATAACAGAACTTTCTGCTTTCGAGCCGTGTGTCGTGCTTGTTCAGCGGCTTCGTTTCGCTTCGACGGCATTCAGCCTCACACTGCTTCATTCTACTACGTTAATAAATCATTAGCTCATCCATGAACATGATTTCTGCCTGAGTCCTGTCACATTGCGTCGGCTGTGGAGATGAAGACGACAACTCCCATGATTCCACACTTCATCAAACTACGGCTTTGTTTCTTTGTTTATTTTGAATACACGCCCTCTAGCGGCAAAAATGACATATTGTGCCTTTAAGCCCTAACAGACAAGTGTAGTCTCACCTCTTTGACATTGGCATCATCAAAGAAAACCCATTTGGATGATTTGGTGTGGTAGGCGAAGGCACAGTAATGTCTGCTGGAGTAACAGATCATTCCCACCAATAGCAGCTCACTCTTCTTTGCACGCTCGTCTGTGACGCGATAAAAGAGCTGCAAACACACACCCAAATGCATTTATTTAGACAACGGTAACAAAAATCATACAGCACAATGTTCTTCTAATATTGAAGGTTCAAGGTAGTGATGCACCAAAATGTTGGTAACCAAAAATATTTGGCCAAAACAGCAACAAAAAAAACAAAAAAAATATATATATATATATACTGTATATATATATATATATATATATATATATATATATATATATATATATTATTTCATATA
>NW_015505641.1:137652-185833 GCF_001515645.1 Sinocyclocheilus grahami | reverse complement strand
TATACTGTATATATATATATATATATATATATATTATAATTCATAATTATAATTTCATGTCTGAATTGACATGAGGGTGAGTAAATTATGACGATGTAAAGCATAGGGCTGCATGATAATGGTTAAACTGATAATGGTCAAACTCCAAATTAATTGTGATTAATGTCATTTGAAGAGCTTCATTTTATATTTCATCAGAATTATTGCACTTTCACATAAGCACAAATGAAGAGAGCATCGCCTCATAAGCATGATTACATTACGAAAAGTGGAAAAACAGGAACCTGTGAAATTCCTAATATTATAATTCCAAATTATGTTAATGTTTTTCTATTAAAACAACAAAAATGACTTTGCATTGTGACACAGAGGTTACGTAAAGGCATCTATTCAGCAGCCACAATCGCAAAGAGGAGTCGAAATCCACGTTTAGATTGATTACAGTTCATCACTGAGGTTTGATTGCAAATGTAGTTGCAGCAAACAGCACAGAATAATCGCAAAGCAATAAATGTGATCACAATTAAAATACGATTTATACAGCATTTCTTAAGCTACATTGCGTCAAAGAGTCCTTCAGATTTAGAAGGCAGAAGTAGGTGACAGAATGCAGAAGTATGTATTTTCCGAAACAAGTTTTAATAAAGCAGCTATTGCATAACCAACACTTGCTCCTCCACCCCTGGTTCCTGAATAGCTGGTTTTCTCTGGAGGCTCGTGAAACAATGGATTCCAGGTCAGGGGAGCGATTTTCCTCTGAAGTCTCCACCATCACAGGGAGAACCAGGGAATGAATTAAGGCCTTTGTACTTGTCCAAGAGGTTTCGGCTGAGACTAATCCAATACTGGAGGGTGGTAACGTGGAAGTGGGCGTAAAGCAGTATGCTGTTTATATTTACCAGTAGGCTATTTTAATATACATATAAATTACATAAATTAATGTAGCCTAATTGTTTGCAATTGCAAGGTTAACAGGTGTTTTTGGAGTAAGATCAATTTCTCTTTCATGAGATTACTTCCTCTTTTTGGCCGGGTTTCGTTTCTCCGTGTCGTAAAATCTAGGGGCGAGGCTTCTAAACCGGGGTGTTTTTAGGGGGGTGATATTCAAATGACGATTGTTTTCTGCCGCCACATTTATCAACATACGATCATTCGTACGAGGAGACTGGCGGCATACGGATGTTCCATGAATCACACGTGAACTCTGTCGTAAGTTGATTTGTGCGCACGGATCTGCGCTCGTTTCTACGTTAGATTGATAAATGAGGCCCATTGAGCTACTACTATAGTTTTAATTAGTATTTTGAATTAGTCTATATATTTTTATATTTTCCACTTTCATTTCAAATGTAGTTAAAGTTTTAGAAATTTTATTGTGAGTTTTAGTCATTTTTATTACTCGGGCCAAACACTAAAAGGGGTTTTAAACAATAGTTGAAAACAATAATACAGCTAAATACAGCTTTAATTTTTTTTTAATGCATTAGAATGATCCCCGTTTAATGTTTTTAAATGAGCAAAAAATAAAAGCTATCATACATTTTAAACATGATTTACAGAAGACACCCACTAAAAAGTCAATGCAACAATAATTCATACAACAAAAAATCTGTCAGGCACATACAGAGCTAGAATCATTAGATGACATTAAAAGACATTAAAATAAGGGTCACAGTGCAGCCCCTAAAATACTAATTAGTTATCATTTTAAAGTTTTTACCAATCCACTAGGTTTTACCCATTTGTCAACAAGTAGTTATTAATCATTTAAAATATAATAAAATTAATTATTTAAAATTCACTTTTTCTTTTATATGTTTTAATAAGTACAGGTCAGAATATGTATGTTGTTTATATACTCTATATCTGTTCCACTGAATGATGGTGGAACATGAATTCACCCATATGTTGACTTTTTTTTTTGCAAAAATTATTTGAAACATTAAAGGTAGGCACTTTACTAGCATATAAATGTACTTTTTTTGCATATAAAATCTTTTTTTATTTATTTATTGAATTTGATGCAGACACCAAAATGGAATGTCTCATCTTTGACCCATTTATAGTTTTATTGTGTGTCTAAGTAGTTACTATTTTAGCTTCAGTTATCTTAGTATATCAAGTTAAACTACATAAAAATGACAAATGTTGCCTTGGCAACTTGCTTAAAATAAGTTTAAGTATTTGTGTGTTTTACTTCAAGCAACAGTAACATGTTTTTACGGTTTTAGTTTCAGGTAACATTACTAACCCTGTTGTGACTAGACTTGTGCCGGTATTCGGTAATGCGATATATCACGGTAATGAATATGCACGATATTGTTATCGTGGGCACTTCTAAATACCGTGAATATATTACAAATTATTCAGAATTTTAAATGCATTTTAAGAATAAAACATCAATTGGTCAAAATGCACAACACCGCTGTATGCTGCGTGAAAGATGCGTGCGCACTCTGATGTAAACAAGCGCGGATGAGAAGCACATGGCGGAATGTGATGTGAGAGACGCTCTGGATGAAAGCGCACTTTCACTCTCTGACAGCAGATGGCGCTAAACTGTAGAAATAATAATAATAATAATAATAATAATAATTAATTTAAATGCAGCCATTACCCGGGAAACCCTGTAAACAAAGCAGCTGCACTACTTTCTGTTTCTGAATCGTGTTTAAATGATTTAAACAGCCATTCAGATTAGTGTATTTGCTATGATGTTCATCACAGCGCCAAATACTTAAATATTTAGACTTAATAGGCTATTTATTTTCAAACTTTTTTTACATTTTAATCTGGACTACAACATGCCCTAGATATTGTTTGAAAGTGTTTTGATTCTTTATTGTTCGGTCACACTTTACATTAGGGCTTCATTAGTTAATTCATTAGTTAACAAACTGCCAATGAAAAATTCTTCTGAACATTCATTAATCTTATGTATTCCAATATTTAATAACACGTTGTTCGAAAGTTGCAACTGTGTTATTTAATGAGCTAACATGAACTAAGAATTAATAACTAATAATTAATAACTTCTGTAGCAAATGTAGCTATTGCTCATTGTGAATGTTAATGCATTATCTAAGGTTAACTAATGAGGTCTTATTGTAAAGTGATACCTATTGGTCTTTATATAGTTCTTTTGCACTTTAATCTGTGTAAAACTTTTAACTTTATAAATTTTTCTGTATTGCTTTATTGCATTTAAATGTTCAGTTATTTTTGTTATAAGAAAAAAAGTTATTAAACCTGTTATACTGTATTATGACAGCACTTTTTTAAAACTAAATTTCAATACCGTGATAATACCGTATACCGTGATAAAAGCATTAGCAATTAATCGCAATATGAAAACTTGATACCGGCATATCCCTTAGTTGTGACCAAACATTTTATTACTTCAGTGAGACACATGATTGTTGTGCTGCTTCTTGCAGTGACTGCAGTAGGATGTAACTTCCTATTTGCCTGTTTAAATATGCAGAATGTATTGACATGTGAGAGGAACGTTCCGGTCTCAGGTTTCATCTCGCTCATTTTGTCACATGAAGGTGTTACACTAGCAGAATATCAGATAAGAAGAGTTTAACATAAATTTGAACATAAAATAAATTTGATATGGGAAAAAAGGGATGCTGAATTAATTATTTTTAATATGTTAAAGCATTAATAGCAGAACTTATTAATACAAATTTGTTTATATATATATATAAACAAAACTTTATTAATTAATTATGTCACAGATTCATAGACATGAAAACAACAATTTCTTGTTTTACATGACCTAATCACACTGAATTTGTTTGGGCTGGTACAATGATACCTTGGCATTAAGAGAATGCACTCTAAGCTTTAGTAATTTTCCCTAAGCCTATTATCTGCTTAAATACACCCTTTAAACCCGAGAACCATCGGCACATTCAGTAACGCCAACAGCACTGAGACAATTTGCAGTTTTGAAAAGAGGCAAGATTAATTTTGTTTCTACAGTACAGATGAGCTTATTTGCCCTGTCCTGGCTCAGGGCAACTTGTACAAATAGACAAAAGCATTGGATGCATGATCTACCCCAGCGCTGATAGAGAGCCTGCATTGACTGAGAGAGCAGTGTGAACGCATCTGTGCACTCCAGGCTTGCATTGATAGAGATCCTTTATTGATTATGTTGTTTAAGGGAGCACTGTAAATTGACTTTTACTGAGATAATGACAGACTCTCCACAGTCCTGCTGTGCTAAACAGAAAATGATTACAGGTCCCAGTGCTAAGCAGGTTTACTGCAATTAGGCGGCCCTAAGAGAAATCCTGCACATACCGGAAGGGTGAACATGCTTACTTCAGCTTTCCAGAAAGAGACAGAGACACTAGGACAAGGGTGTATGATCTGTGCTGTGCACAATGCACATTATGGCAACTGAGCTTAATTTGGAAATTGGTTTTGAAGCTTCCCTTTTATTTCTCGATAAAAGACAACAATAAAAAATTACCACATTAAATTAAGATTGGATATTATCCATATATGCTTAAGTGACAAATTGTCAAAAAATTTGGAGAGGTCTCATTGCCAAACACAACCAGCAGACTGCAAAATCAAAAATTGTAAACGTTAAAAATATGTTTACTCAGTTTAATTTCCTATTTTCATAATATTGCATGTATTACTGGGCTATATCAAATGTCTGATATGTTGCATTGATTGGAATATATATATATATATATATATATATAAATACAAATTTTTTTATAATAAATAAAAGATACTTTTTAATTTTCTATTTATATTCTATTCAGTATTAGGTATTACTGGGCTATATCAAATGTCTATATTATCAAATTATCTTTTTTTTGTAGCTATATCACCCACCCAAATAGATAAAAATTAAATAAATAATAAAACAAATTACACACACACACACACGTATAATATAAAATGCAAAAATACACACAAAGACACTTACAAAGCACTCAGCAGCATCATCCATGAAGCCTAACTGAAAGCGCTGCTCATCCTTAAAGGTTTCAGCTAGGGCATTACGCAGGTTATCTGAGGGTAACGCTCGCTCTCGGCTGTGCTGGAACTGACAGAATATTCCCTGCAAAACGAACATGAAGTGCTTTCAAACTTTTGACACTATAACATCTTTTTAAAGAAACTATTAAATACCGCTTCATGATGCGTTTGGTCATGAGAATACCTTCAAAGCGCAAAAGATGCAGGAGTCGCCCAAGCAGTAGTGGTTTGGAATCTGACGAAGACTTCGTCTGAAGATATCGAGGTGCCAAAGAACCTGCATGGAATTATAGGAAATTCAGATTGAGAATGAACTCACCTCAGTAAACCCTATACAACCTGAAAATAAATCATGTAGGCACAAAGGCGCAGTTGCTGCATTAACACATTTGTGCCACCTCTGAGCAGCATAAATGGCACTTAAATGGCACTTCAGAAGCGCCTCTGTGCCACCTTTGCTGTGTAAATTTGTTATAGGTGTCTTACACAGTCTGTTTAATGCAGCTCAGAGGTAGCATACATGCATTTACACAGCAACTGCACCTTTATACAGTAGTTTGATACTAGGGGCTGAGGTGGGCCAGAGCAGGCATAATTTAGTATGGCTTTTATGCAGCATTACATCTTTACACAGAATTATGAGCAGGCATAGAGCAGTCTTAACTCAGCTGTGTAAAGGTCTTTTGAAGCAGTTTGTAACAGCCTTCCTATCTGAAATGAGCCTCAAAATCATGTGTATGTAGGAAGCACCTCTAAATAAGGCATCTTTACACAGCCAAGTTAAGGCTGCTCTATGCCTGCTCAAAATTCTGTGCAAAGATGTCGCATAAAAGCCATACTAAATTAAGCCTGCTCTGACCAACCTTAGCACCTAGTACCAAAGCACAGTAGCATTTGCATCTGTGTAAATGCATTTATGCCACTTCTGAGCAGCATTACGCAGTCTGTGTAATGACACCTAAATGGCACTTCAGAAGCACCTCTGCAACGTATATTTGGCGATAGTGTGCTTCTCCTCTAATCTATCTTTTTAAACTCCTAAAACATTATTCTGGTTTTCCATGACGGCTTTATAGTGCCAATCTTAAAGTCAGCATCCAAAGGCCATGTATTACTGTATGTCTTTGCCTTTTCTTATTAGGCGTCATTTTGTTGTTAAAACTCCAAGAACTATGACTCATTGTCCTTGCTTGGTGGAAGATCTTAAGGGAGATTAGGCTATGACAAGATAGGGGGTGAGAGCTTTTCATCCGTGTGTGTGTGTGTGTGTGTTTTGAGTTTGGACTTCCAGTGTAAGGTTACTCTTCACTCAGTGTCTTTCCCTTAGGCCCCAGACAACTTAGTCTGAGCATGACCTCACTCCATGGTGATGAGTAAAAGAACAAGATAACAGAGATACACTCAATCATAATGTCCAGTCCCATCGAAAAGGGAAAACGGACTTACAGTAACTAGAGAACTGGGAGCATGACAAAGATTTGGGGGTTGACGGGTGGAGTTTGGATGCCGTAAATACCCTCTCGGTAGGCAATGAGGAGATGACAGTTTGCTTTGAAGGTCGGACTTCCAATGCGAGTCATACGAAAGTTAAATACGTTCAGGGGGTGGTGTGATATTTTTATGTGATTGTGGTAAGTCCAGTCTGTCTTACTTTTATATGTAGGTGTTATGTACTTGGTAACAGTATTTAGTTCATTCAAAGTTGAAGACTTTAGCCATTAAAGGTTAATAAATCCAGTTTAAAAGTTCATATTTGCCCTTAAATTAATAAATTATATGGTAAAATGTTTGCCATATTCACGTTAGGGTATTACTAAGTAAAAAGGTAGACAAATAGATAGAAAATAAATATTTTTTTAAATAATTATTTTATAAATAATTGTATATATTAAAATTTTATTAAAATATAATTGTATATATTAAAATTTTTAAAGATTTTATTACATATAATTTTACATAAAGATTATTGTTTTTCTTTTTCTTTTTTAAAGAAATCAAAACTTGTATTGAGGAAAGATACATTAAACTGATCAAAAGTTACACCAAAAACATTTACATTGTTACAAAAGATGTCTATTTCTAATAAATGAAGCTCAAAAAACGTTCTCATCCTGAAAAAAAGTGTATCATGTTTCCACAAAAATATTAAGCAGTATAACTGTTTTCAAGATTGCTAATAATAAGAAATGTTTCTCGAGCAGCAAATCAGCATATTAGAATGATTTCTTTAGGATCATGTGACACTGAAGACTGGAGTAATGATGCTGAAAATTCAGCTTTGATCACAGAAATAAATTACATTTTAAATATATTAAAATAGAAAACAGTTATTTTAAATTGTAATAACATTTAGCAATATTACTGTTTTTTATTGTTTATTTGAACAAATAAATGCAGCCATAAAATGAGTGTTAATTTCGTTAACGAAGACTACGACAACAAATGTTCGTTGATGAGCTTTTTTCCCATGACTAAGACGAGACGATAATAAGGTCAATAAACGATAACGAAGACTATATCGACATGCAATTTCTTTGACGAAATAAGACGAGACTAAAATGTATTGAAAAAGAAACTTTACCAAAAACCTCTTTTTATTTTTGGTCAAAAAAAGGAGACAAAATGTTATTGCAGTCTGCTCTACACGCCTCTACTACGCGAGCTCTCATGAGTGCGGTTGCCAGATATCAACAGTTCTAATCCCCAAATCAGAGCTTCGCTGTTACATTGATACATTTTCTGCCCGGTGTGTTTTGCTTATTTTAAGCAATCTGGCAACCATGCGCAAACGCTCACTCCTCATTTCGGAAGCGTCGCCGACGGTGATCTAAATGAAACCGTCATTCAGCCGGTCTGTGTTCTGTCATGAGATCTCGACTGTATTGTTTGCGATTGTGATCGCTGAATAAATGCACTTACTCAACCGCTGTTATTTTAATAGAGAAATAGGCTATTGCCATTTGGAATTACTAGGAATTTCACTGTTATAATATTTTTTATTTGTTTTAGCTGTTTTCATAATGTAGACAGAGAGATTGCATAAGTCTTTGGTATTAAATTATATAATAAAAAGCCTATAATAAATCAGTAAACTAGATTAGGTAAAATACACTATGCATGTGTCCACATTCTATTGATCTGTGCTTATGGTAAAAGTGCAATACCTGAAATGCAAAAGTTAATTTATTTTATTTATTATAGATTATACATTTGAGAAAAAATATTTTTTATCAGTTTAACCATTATACAGAATGATGAAAACGTGACAAAAATTTCATTGACTAACATGCTCATACATTTCATTGACTTAAAATTGACTAAACAAAAACAGGACAAGGTTGTCTAAATATGATAACTAAAATGGACATTTGAGTAAGACTAAGACTAAATTAAAAATGGCTGCCAAAATTAATACTGTACGGTTAATTAATAATAATTTTATTGCTAAAATGTCAAGTTTTCATTGACTAAAACTAGACTAAAATGTTGTGACTTTTAGTCGACTAAAACTAAATAGGATAAGGTTGACTAAATAAGATAAAAACTAACAAGGACATTTTAACACGGGACTAAGATTAAGACTAAAATGAAAATAGCTGACAAAATGAACACTACTTAAAATAAATTTAAATATGTAATAAAAAATATTTAGTATATACACATTATTTTTCCATAATTTATTATATATCTTTCACTTATTAAATTCATTTAGACTTGCATTTTTAAGTATATTTATTCCAAGTAAACAATAGTATTAACGTCAAAAACAGGCATGTAAAACAAACCTGCTCATGCAACTGTTTCCTTAGCTTTGGGTTAAACACGCACCTGCACTGCACTGTTGAGGAAGCAGCTGTTCTGTCCCGGCTCATTTAGTAGTCCCTTGGTAGGGGCCAAGGATAGCATAGATCCTGGCTGGTAAGACCTGGAAAGATTGCCTCCTGGTCTCCTGAAGAACTTGGCCCATGCCATTGGATTTGGGGTATCTGCCGTCCTGGAGAAGTTTTGAGTTCTAATTTCAAGTAATTTGACTAGTCAAAATGGGAAAGGGTTGTTAAGACAGGTTAACTTGAGGATTTTAATGTCCATTTCCTACAAGTTGTAGTCAGTTATTGAGTAAAAGTGTTTATTTTTGTTACTAACCTGTATGTAAGAGGTCTCTTGATGTGTATGTCCTAGACAGAATGGTTTGATCATTCCCTGAATTGGACTGGGGAATTAGGGGGGTTGTTGGTGGCTAGTGTGGCCATCAGGCCTTGCGAGACTCGCAGCATAGTTATGAAGGTGTCAGCTGGAATCAGTCAACCTTTAAAGGGTCGTCCATGTTTCAGACGCTGCTCTTGGAGGACATCAGCCTTAGGATGAGTAGGACTCACTCTGTGGAGAGAAGCAAAGCAATGCATGAATTCTTTAAAGAGCATTTTAACATGTCTGCTTGAATGACTCATTACAAAAATACATCTGCACTTTGAATGTGAGCCTGGCTGATCACGTATATTGATTTCTTCAAATTGAGACACTGACAACAACAACAACAACACAAAACGCCATATCATTATAAAGACTTCCTTACAAATCACTAACGAGAGGAGTGGCTAAACATTCAAAACTGTGCAAAAGTCAGTAGGTCAGCTCATCCAACTGGTATTGCTGCACTCTGAATAATGTTATTGTTTAACCGTTTTATGACTTTGCACCAACTTGTTTCAATGCAAGCAAGCTGATGTTACCCAACATGAACAGACTGACAACATGACAAGGTCTTGGCAAGTGCACAGAGAAGGAATAACACACTGAACAAAATATGCAAATGTAGCTACTTTGTTGCTTCCACTTGAAAATCTAACAAAAATTCGGCAACTAGCGATGGCCTTGATACCTTAACTGTTATAATGAGTCAATATCGACACAGTAATGCTGCATTAAAGCATATCTGTTAAGTAAAGTCATTTTCAAACATAATAATGCACTGTACATATTGTAGCAGATTTACAGTAATAAACATGAACATATCAACGTAAATATTGCAAAATTAATCAATTATGAAACAACTTTAATTTTAGTTTTAAAGCTGCTCCACAGAAGACACAAGCGTCATCGTTTAGCTCAGTTTAGTTCAATGTTGATTCAATTCAGTTCAATAAGTGTTGATGTTGCAAAGGTAATCAATTATGATAATTACATTCAGCTATAAAGCAGTTCTATAAAAGACAATACTTGTGCCATAATTCAGTTATTTTAGTTCAGTGTTGATTCAATTACAGTGTTCGTCAATTTTAAAGCAATGGATCTAGCTAGAAAAAGCTCTACAGAAGGCAAGTGTCATTGTTAAACTTAATTTTGTTCAATGTTAATTCAATTCAGTTCATTAACTAAAGTCGTTTCATAGTTGATCAACTTTGAAACACTGACAAAGGCAACTCTACAGAAGACAGAAGTACAATAGACAGCAGTAGTTCGATTCAGTTTAAGTTTCCTCCGATAGTGTCAGTGCAGTCGAGTCAATAATATTGCTGAATATCACTGAATATTAATGGTCTTTTAACAACGACACGGTCTATCCTTCTTGTTTATTGTTTTATCATGCATCTTCATTGCAGCCATTGAGGTCTATAATACCTGGATAAAGCTAGCATTCGTTAGCATTCCCATTCATCTCAGCAGACAGAGGAAAATCCATGTGGATTCTGGAAAGTTCCAGGTAGCATATTTTTCAGTGCCCAGGAATGATTTTAACAATGCGCCAGCACTACAAATGGCTGACTCCCTTGGGCAGTGTGCTTATTTCTGAACTAGGGAGCATTTTGAAACACACCCATGGACCTGAAAACATGCTATCCACCCTAACGGATGCAATTTCCATAATTTTCCCAGTACCATTTAACCTTTTCGAATCATGCACATAGCAAGTGCCAAAAACAAGCTTTGTACCATTCTGATGAAGTAAAAAAAACAAAAAAAACCCCGTAAAAATCTAAAAATGACAAAGATCACCAAAGTGTTGAAGAGAAGCTACATATTCGTGTGTCACTCACTTATGGCGCTTTCCCACTGCATGGTACGGCTCGGTACGGTTCACTTTTGGGGGGTTTTCCACTGGGTGTACCTGGTACCTGGTACTTTTTTTAGTACCACCTCGGTTGAGGTTCCAAGTGAACCGTACCGTTACCAAAACGTGACGTGTAAACTCTGCTGATCACGGATTGGCCGGAGAGAATCGTCACTACCTGCGTCACTGAACTTGCGACACAAACACTATAGAACCGCTAGCTTTAAATCAGCACACCCAGCGAAGGATCGAACACAACTGTTTTGAACGAGCGCACCTTTTTTTACTACAAAACAGTTTTGTTGTCTGTTGAGGAAGTACAGACATTCCTCTCATTGATAGCAGAGGAGCGGATCCAGCGAGAACTTGAAGGGGCGACGAGGAATGAAAAAGTTGTTCAGGAGTCGCGGCAGTAGAGGCGGCGCAACTATAACGACATGTGAATAATCCCGCCCACTCTAAAGCGGTACTAAACTGCAGTGGAAACGCAAACCGAGCCGTGCTGTGCAATACTGAGCCATGCCGAACCGAGTCGTACCACGCAGTGGAAAAGCGCCATTAGAATGTCAGACATGCAACTGGAGGTTTCCTAGCATTAGAAACACATCAATAAATAAGTCTTCAAACTTGAGAAAGCGTAAAGTCAGAATGATGTTGGTTATTTTTTGTACAGACCGAGCACTATCAGAGCATGTCAGTACACTGACAGAAACAGCAACCTGTTGAACTGCATTTCATTCACACTGGCATTCAAACAATTCAGAAGTAGTTTTGAGGTGGACAAAAGAGTTTGACCACTGGTCTATTAACAGCATTTCTTGTTATATTTAACAAAAAGCAGCATGCAAACAAGGCAAAAACACCTACGTTGAGGTTACGGGGTGCTTTTCTCGTTTGTAATGTGCTCACAGTCTGCCATAGCAACAGCATTTCAGCGTGATCACTTTAGCCACAGTGGTGCTAAAGAGCTCTTGGCTTCAGGATTAGGCTCCGTGTTCGGCCCTGGAGACACACCTCCATGAACACATCTCACACATGTTCCAGTTTGGGCCAACCACAGCTAGTTTGGTACAACATAATCTTCAGGTGTTTTTGTTTTGTTTTGCTTCCCCCCTGAAACGTCTATTAATCAGTCTGTTGTTCTGATTTGAAAACACTTATGAAATATAAACAAAAAGCAGCTGGTTCAATCATAAACTTCTCAACCTGCCCAAGTCATAATTCACAATGAAGATAACTTTAGGATAACATTAAGATTTTTTGCATTGTAGCATGATTTTCATGACAACTAAGTACATAATATAAAAAAAGAAAGACAGAAAGACTGGAATTCACAATTTAAACTTCCCTAATATTTCCAAGCGTTCAGTGACAATTAATTTTGATTTTGAATGCAGATTTTAATAAAAAAAAAAAAAAAAAGACAAAAAGGGAGGTTTTTTAATCAGATTTTAATAAAAAAAAAAAAAAAAAGGTCAAACAGGATGATTTTTAATAATGTATTACAGTGATGCTTTTCACATTATGGTAATGGTAATTTGGTAGGAAAATGTGATGACTCATGTCAATATCTCAAATACTGAAAAGTGAAAAATAATAAAATAATGAAAACGGTTAAATATAATTAATTTTAATTATTTTTAGAGTTAAATATGGTCTTTTTTAATGAGAAGCATCCATGATATATAACTATAAAGTTTAAAAGGTGGAGATAATAGTAAATACCCATTAAAAAGTAAAAGTAGGAATTGGATTTTAAATTGTAATAAAATGAAAAAAATATATATATACATATTACGGACAATTCTTTTCACCCTAACACACAATGCAATACAACGTGTAATTCAAAGCACAGGCCAAACTCCAGTATAAAAACACTACGGAAAATTCCTTCATATTAACACAATACATTGTGTTCTACTTTCTTGACTTGTTTTCTAGAGTGTGGGAACTAAAAACCTCCCAAAATCACCTTCTCACATTACTTCAACTTCCATCATTCAGACTTTCTTCTTTGAATTATGCACACATTACGCACAACAGAAAATCTAACGGTTATTTACTTTTTAGGAAGCAGCATTATTTAGAGGAAGTATTAAAAAAGGCTCTGGATAATGTTACTGTTTGTTAGAGGTCTCTTTTTAACTCTCAACAAAAAGTTGATTTGATTACTCACATCCACACACTGTCATATCTTCTTCTGCTTGGACCTCTCAGATTTCAACAACTTCTCAGCTCTAGAGAAGACCGAAACATCAGCCCCACATTTACCTCCGCAGTCATCTGCGGTCTTATCATCACTCGCAGTAATAGAAAGCAGCGAGTCGCAGAGCGAACCGTAGCTCCCACAATCAGTTGATGATGTAGCTGGAGAGCGGAAAATGCTGACATTATGGGTGACGTTTTTTCTCCTGAGCTCATGAGCCACGGTCATGGTCATTCATCCCAGCATGACACAAACTTGGCCAGCAAGAGCGAGGGTAAGGTAGCACGGGAAAAAAGAGGTGAATGAAAAAATACCAATCATTAGAAAGATACAGCATCCACACGGCCTACTGTATATTACCAATTAATTATAAAGAGTGAGCTAAATCTGTGCAAGATCAGATCTAGCTGATGATCACTTGTTCAGCGGTATATACTAAGCCAAGCCTTACTATTACTATCAGGTTGTGGACTTTCACAAACCGCTAACTCTAAAGCATTATACTTTAGATACATACCTCATCCTGCTCCTTTTGTGCAACAGACATAAGCAAAACCTCCAAATGTATGGCTTATTGAGGAGAGTTGTGCAAAATGATCACTTATAATTTTTTTAACAGCAGATGAAACAAACATGTCCTTGTGTAAAACAAGTGCACTTAACTGTATTGAATGTGCACTTGTAGTGTACTTTAAATGTAAAATGTATTAAAAAAAACTTTACTTGAAGATAATATAGTAATGAAATAAAGTACACTTAAGTGTACTTTGAGTATACTATACTTTCATGACTATGTTGTACATGCTTAAGTACATTTTTAAAACATAATACGTATCTTCCTTATTATATTATAGTATATTATACCTTAGTATATTATTTCTATAATAAGAACTCATTTTAAAAGTATGTTAAAGTGTACTTCTTTTTCACAAGGGTGGAATATGAGCACAAGAAGGCATATCTAGGCGCCAGAACTTCATAGCTACAAAAGGAGACTTTCTTAGACAGTAATGATGACAGTCTGGTTTCAGTCATGTCATATGACTCTTTCATTCCTTACCTAATGTAAGTGAGGACATCCCCCACCCTTTCTACAAAGAGCTGAAATTAACTGCACATGATATCATTTCCTGTGTTCTCTTTACGCCTTTGATCAGCTTCCTATTTACAATGATTCACTGAAACCGAGACATTTTTGTGCAAAATCCTGAAAACAAAACACGCAATGGATTTAAAGGGGTAGGGCTGCACGATTAATCGAGACCAAATGGATTGATCAAGACTTTTCTTTGCATATTATCTCCCACACTAACGCTAATTCATCATCTTATTAAACTGATTTACTGGTAACTGCATATTCAAAACTTGAAGTAAAAATAATAAATGGCTCCTTCTCCTTATATATTAGCTTTATATTACCTGCCTATTAATTACCTACCATGATTACTGCTGCTCTAAGATTATAATTTCTATGAATATGGAGCTCAAGGTGCTGTAATGTTCAAAATTCAAGGCTATGATGAAATATCTAATCACAAATGGTTTAATATCTTTCCTGTGCTGATATAAAGATCCCTCCGCAGATCGACGGAGTGGAGATTCACAGAGTAATGAAGTGCCTGCAGGTGTAAATCACTCAAGAGATCATTTTGTGCCACCATTAGTAATGTGTAACAGAAAATATACATTGATAAAATATTAAAGCTAATTTAAAAATAAGAAAATCGATTTCTGCCACACTGCCATCTACAAAGTTCAAAAGTTTAACGAGCTCCTCGGCTTTTTTATTTATTGGCTCATTCTTCAACTCCTACTCAAATTTTCCACGTAACATAACTCATCATGTTTCGACTCGAAAAAGAAATGTGGCCAAATTGCATCACATTCTGGTTACATATCGTTCTTATTCGAGGCAACAACACTATTTACGGATGATCTCCTTTCCTTAAGAAAAGAGGACATGTATGACAAATAAAAGTAGAAGGTTGTGAAACAGATGCTACGTAACCCCACATTCTTGTGTTTCAGCAATGACAAAACGTCTGAATCACTGTACACTGACAGATTATGCAAACTAACGCACAACAACAGTAATCTGGTCCACAAACTCCCAAACAGCAATGTAATGATGCATTTGATTGAAACATGTATCATAATGTTGCAATGTATGATAAAAATATCTAACTGAGGGCGGAGTCTGAAAATTATTTGTATGAGAAACAGCAGATGGATAGTTATGCAATGAAACAAACAAAGATTTTTTACATCTTTAAATGATGATCCAGGCCTAAAAAAAAGCCAAGTCTTATTTAGCAACCAGATGTCAGAAGCATTTGGGAAAGACTGTGTACAGGTCATACTGAAAATGACCAAATGAGGAATATGGAAGGCCACACGCCACAGCAACAAGTGCTAAAAAAACACGTCATCACTCTGAGAAGAATAACATCCTTTTCTGACAGCAAACCCACAAGAATTACACAAAAAGGAGAGTTTTGCCCTGGTGGGCCGCACTGCCGAAGCGAAACACGACACGCTCCTGAAACCCTGACACAACATTGAGGGAGCGGCAGAATTCCCGAAGGAACGGACAAGGCTGTTTTGGCTTCAAGCAACAATGCTGCGGCCGTTTTCCTGTGTGGGCTTCCTGTTGGTCATGCATTGCGTTCCAGCACACGGTCAACACTTTGAGTCCAGAGACACCGGGCAGGACACGGCCATTAAACACATAATACGTTCATACGAAGGTGACAAAACAACTCCCGTGAAAACAAAAAAAGATTTATCGAGACATCAACTTTTATCAGTGACTGAAGTACAATATCCTCTCTGAAACGTACTCGACTTCCTAAACCTTTCCTCGCTTCCTTTACGGCTTGCCAATAAATGTCAAATTCACAATGCGGCCACCAACGCTTTCCTTTCATTTTCTAACTGAAAAATGCTTTCCTCCGACAGGGTTTAAAACATTTATTCGGCTTCAGTGGCTTCATGCATTATTAGTGTGGTGCTTAGTCAGACACTTCCGGATATTCAGAGGAGGATTCCTTGTAAACAATAACAAATGAAGCAGCTGGCTGCTGTGCTGAGAAGAGGATTTTGATTTGGTGAGATCAGCAAAAACGTCTACCGCTTTGGAAAGATGTACCCATATGCACCGGTCAGTTACTATTGGAGTAGCATCTTGACAAGCATGAAAAAAGATAGCAGAGAAAATAAACTCTCATAAAAATTAAAGAATGGCTTGATCTGCAGTGAATGGGTGCCGTCAGAATGAGAGTCCAAACAGCTTATAAAAACATCACAATAATAATATTGATAAATACGTAATCCACACCACTCAAGTCCATCAGTTAACATCTTGTTAAATGAAAAGCTGCATGTTTGTAAGAAACAAATCCATCATTAAGACGTTTGTAACTTCAAACTGTTGATTCCGGCTAAAATACGAGCCTTCTATCCATAATATTGCTTTCTCTAGTAAAAAAGTCGTCTTATTTGAATTGGGAGAAAAATATGCTCAGATCAAGCACCGTTTACAAACCAAAACAGTTTTGAACATATATGCTGATAGATTTTGATGTGAGGAGACCTATACGGTCCTTTTACGCGTTGCGTTGCATCGCGCCGCGTAAACATAAAACCATGTCTGCATTTGTGATCGGAGAAATGACAAACAACAAGTGCTACTCTACACTGCCCAAAACTCGCGTTTGAATCATCAGTGGCAAATCCTTGAACAGCCAGCATTGTAGTCTACTCTCCCAAGATCAGGAAACAGTCGTCCATAAAATGCGCTGCACACATCTGAATATTTAGGTTGAACTTAGGCTTGCCGCGATTGACGGTGATACAGGTGTTAAGCCGCAACACCGGTTACGTCACTTGCCCACTGCGGCACCGATCCCCACCGTCGTTTAGATTTTTTATAGTAATAAAAATCATTTAGTTCAGTAAAAGAACAGACACTACAATTAAAAACTGAACGACATCAAGGTGTATGCCGTGCCTCCAAGCTTTCTTACTCGTTTTGGTAATAAACGTTCTAGGTTTATTATTTATTTGGTTATATATTATACATGTTTATTTAGCCTATTTCCAGTTTTGTATACCTATTTAAACTTTATGTAAGTAATTTGTTATTTTATATTAGGCATAGCCTGCCCTATAGCATGGTGTATTTTTATTTGTTTTGTTAATAAAAGTTCTGTTTTATATATATGCTAGAGTGAGTTTGACGTTGCATTTTGTTGTTGCATTCAAGCAATTGAAGCCAAACTGCCGCTAATTCGAAATTCGAATGGCGCTTTTAAGCTATTTAAAAGTGAAGGAAAGTGAGGAAAAGAGGGAAAATTCAAACGAACAATTGTTTTACGCCGAATTGCCGCTATTTGAAAGTGAAAGTAAAATGTGCACTCCGCTTTTACAAGCTATTTAAAAGCGAAGGAAAGCGAGGAGAAGAGGGAACGCCCCCACGGAGATACCGGTATTACGTATGTTGTCACACGTCGATTAACCGGTGGGAAAATTTCCTCACCGTCACAACCCTAGTTGAAATGTTCTGGAACAGTGTTGTAAATACAACTTAGCCACTGATTTCAAGTCGTGTCCTCTTTTGGAAGGCCAAACAAAGTAGTATCGCTTTCACAACGAAACACACAGCGTCTCGACATGGCGGCAGCAACAATACTACAGCGAGAATAAAAGTTACGCCTTCTTTCTTTGCGTGAACATTTGGGCGGCGTTATGCAAATATTCCCACATCGTGACGTAGGTATGTGGGGGCGTGTTAGAACGAGCCGTTTTAGTTAGGTGTGGCTGACTCTTAACTTTTATAAAGAATATCTCTTTGGATTTGAGACTTTAGTCTTTGCAACTTTACAGATCTTCTTTATGCACCAAGAGCTTGTAACTCTCCAAAGAGAAAGGAAAAATTGAAATCGCATCATATGACCCCTTTAAGGTAAGAGTTGTACGTGTCAAAAAAGACAATCCACAGCCTCAAATGTAATGTTCATTTGGCAATGTTGTCCTTTCATGTAGGATTCATAAATGTGACATCATTGTTAAGCTCGCACAAACAGTCCTATCTTTTTGGCTGAAACACGCTTGCAGTCACATGCACAAATCTGCACCCGCCTATGCAAAAACTATGAGCGCATTGCACTGCGGTAGTTACAGGACATATTCAAACCTATCCTAGGTTCCACAAACTCGATCTGCATAACTGGCCTTTTCACGAAACTCCTCCCTGAATATTTCATTCATTTCCACCAGGAGACACCTTGGCAGGGTACAGATGCGAACTGATCTGAAATCAGTGTTTTCTACAGATCTGCAGGCGGTTAGGAAACTGAACTGATCCCAGATGAGAAGGGCCACAGTGGAAGACGCAGCCGGTTCTGCCGCATGCTGTCTCGATTTCACTGGTGTGGGGAGAAACGTAGGCACCAGCAGATCAAATACGAGCATGATGAAAAAGGCAAAATGCTAGAAACTAAACGAATGTTGCCCAATCGCACAATATTCTTTTTTTTTCTTTTTCAATACAAATATCTATGATTTGTTTACTCGGACTAAAAAGTCACCACACTAATAAAAAAAATTACGATTTTTGAAGCATACATACTAATGGCATATAAATATCCTGAGGGATCAGACGGAAAGCAAATGTGTGCTGCAATTTTCTTGTCTAACTAAATGAGCCAAAGAAAAGCTGACATAACTAGCTTTGTGCATAAGTGCCAAACTTCTGCAATCGCATGGTGTTCAAATGAAATGCACGGGCAGCAAACTTTAATGAGAAGAGTGCTTTGGCAGGTGTGTGGAGTCAATTTAATCAGCTGTAATGTTTGTTGCAAAGAAACAAACAACATTTGCATTCCCAGATGCAATCTCTCTCTCTCTACATATATATAAAAACACCAAAACTACAACAAAATCCTCAAAACCTGATATGATAATTTATCCATTTTCATTCAGTTATTTTTACTAGTAGTTTTGCTTTCACAACGAAACACACAGCGTCTCGACATGGCGGCAGCAACAATACTACAGCGAGAATAAAAGTTACGCCTTCTTTCTTTGCGTGAACATTTGGGCGGCGTTATGCAAATATTCCCACATCGTGACGTAGATATGTGGGGGCGTGTTGGAACAAGCCGTTTTAGTTAGGTGTGGCTGACTCTTAACTTTTATAAAGAATATCTCTTTGGATTTGAGACTTTAGTCTTTGCAACTTTACAGATCTTCTTTATGCACCAAGAGCTTGTAACTCTCCAAAGAGAAAGGAAAAATTGAAATCGCATCATATGACCCCTTTAAGGTAAGAGTTGTACGTGTCAAAAAAGACAATCCACAGCCTCAAATGTAATGTTCATTTGGCAATGTTGTCCTTTCATGTAGGATTCATAAATGTGACATCATTGTTAAGCTCGCACAAACAGTCCTATCTTTTTGGCTGAAACACGCTTGCAGTCACATGCACAAATCTGCACCCGCCTATGCAAAAACTATGAGCGCATTGCACTGCGGTAGTTACAGGACATATTCAAACCTATCCTAGGTTCCACAAACTCGATCTGCATAACTGGCCTTTTCACGAAACTCCTCCCTGAATATTTCATTCATTTCCACCAGGAGACACCTTGGCAGGGTACAGATGCGAACTGATCTGAAATCAGTGTTTTCTACAGATCTGCAGGCGGTTAGGAAACTGAACTGATCCCAGATGAGAAGGGCCACAGTGGAAGACGCAGCCGGTTCTGCCGCATGCTGTCTCGATTTCACTGGTGTGGGGAGAAACGTAGGCACCAGCAGATCAAATACGAGCATGATGAAAAAGGCAAAATGCTAGAAACTAAACGAATGTTGCCCAATCGCACAATATTCTTTTTTTTTCTTTTTCAATACAAATATCTATGATTTGTTTACTCGGACTAAAAAGTCACCACACTAATAAAAAAAATTACGATTTTTGAAGCATACATACTAATGGCATATAAATATCCTGAGGGATCAGACGGAAAGCAAATGTGTGCTGCAATTTTCTTGTCTAACTAAATGAGCCAAAGAAAAGCTGACATAACTAGCTTTGTGCATAAGTGCCAAACTTCTGCAATCGCATGGTGTTCAAATGAAATGCACGGGCAGCAAACTTTAATGAGAAGAGTGCTTTGGCAGGTGTGTGGAGTCAATTTAATCAGCTGTAATGTTTGTTGCAAAGAAACAAACAACATTTGCATTCCCAGATGCAATCTCTCTCTCTCTACATATATATAAAAACACCAAAACTACAACAAAATCCTCAAAACCTGATATGATAATTTATCCATTTTCATTCAGTTATTTTTACTCTCCAAGGTCATAGCAATAATATTCAAAAATGTATTGCATACAAAGCTAACGTTGAACTAATCAGTCATTTTCATTTACACTTTGAGAATTCATTTTTAATCAGCATGTGCGTATTGCTTTCCAGTAAACACTTAAGAACCTTTAAAAGATTTCCTTTTTAAATGCAGATTTATTTCAGAAGCATAACTATTTTTGTCTCGATTTTCAGCAAGAAACGCACTATACTCATAAAAGAAGAACAATTTGTAAATGTTTAAGAAAATTAAAGTCAAAATATGTCCTCTATACAAATCTATTATATTTGGATTTTTTCTTTTCTTGTTCTTTTAAGGACGCTTGGATATTTTTAGTGGAAGGCAATGCAAACAAACCGATTAAGAAAATTGATGATAATAAGATGATTTTTGCACCACATTATTCTTGTCTCAAATACCATTAAATACCCATACGTAAATACATGTATTTCTGACACTGTCTTCATTTAAATGATTAAAATACAATTCCAATATAAGTGAGGCACGAAACACAAATACTGCTATCAGTAAGACAAGTTTCTCACTGATGTGAATAAGTTCATTAGGATACAGCAAATGTATGGATGCATTTGTTCAATAGATTCAGCTTTTTAGTATTTCATCTAGTATTGTATAGTAGCATCAAGTACCAAAGCGGATTCAGACCCAGCAGTAGAGACATCAAGTGGTGCTTAACTACTGAAAATATTAATGTTAAGCTACTATACAAACACGAAGGCTACGTCACATTATACGTGCTCTGTATTTATTAAAAGAAGCATTAAAAAAAATAAAGCAGGGGTTAGCCATGTAAAAGCTCTGAATGTAAACAGTAACGCAAGTTGCGGCGCGTCTACCTGACTCAGGTGCATTTCCGCCGCATGCGCACTGACGGATGAAACATGGCGAAGGAAAGTTTGACCAAAACAAAATGTACTGACACGACAAGAGACACGTCTACTCACCACATGAACAATAAATAATTGATATTCCTTTTTTCCCCTTTCAGTGTCCCGCGAAATAGTTTACGGAGTATCAAATATTCCTATTGACTCCTGCTGAATTTTGGCGTCGAACTGCTGGACGGAAAAACGCGGAAGCGACAGACGACTCACCAAAACACACCGGTACAGATGTGCACTACACACATAACACCATAAGCGCCTTCGCTCTTATGACTTAATGTTGTTTTCACTCTTTCTTTAGTTAGTTAAAATCCTGTAATGTGAAGTGGACGGTCCCCGCAGTAGTCCGGTGTGCAGTACTGACTGACTGCGGGCACCTGAATTTCCAGCTGGTTTCGGTGCTGAGGTGAAACTCCGCCTCTCTTCTACAAGACAGTGTGTACTGCAGTCTATCTGTCCCAGTGCAGCACGTCGAAGGGAGGAGTTTCTTCTTTCTCACACTTTTCCCCTGCTGTGTCGACACGGAGCAGCTACTGGAGAGACTCATTTTGGTGGCTGTGTTTCAAACCTTACTGGGCTTCTTGACTGTAGAATTTTAGTGCATACCGGCGCGTCAGCTGAGCTAGTAACCTATGATTGCGTGAAGTGAGTTGAACGGAACGGAAACAATAGGCTACTGTGTCTAGTAGGGCTGGGCGATATGGCCAAAAAAAATCACATCTTGGTGCTTTTTGGCTGAAATGCAATACGGTATCGCGGTATTTTATCACGCTAAATTTTGTATTTTTTATACAAAGCTCATATCATAATGTATTGGTATATATTTGTAGCCTATGAAACATCCGATATGAGCTGAACGGAACGGAACTATCAAAAATACTTTCTAGTAGGCTAGGGCTGGGCGATATGGCCAAAAAAATCATACCTCGGTGTTTTTGGCTGAAATACAATATATGGTATATATCACGGTATTTTCTACATTTTGCATTTGTATATATATATATATATTTGCATATAACATCCTGCCCAATGTTGTCCAATGTTTATATTAACGGCAATGAAAACAAATATAGTAAAAGTAGGCTATAGAGTGACTATATAATGGATAAAAACATTATGTGCAAAAAAAGGGGCTAAAATCACATTACATTCTAGCATTGTAACATTACAATCCGATATGAGCTGAACGGAACGGCACTATCAAAAATACTTCCTAGTAGGCTAGGGCTGGGTGATATGGCCAAAAAAAATCATACCTCTGTGTTTTTGGCTGAAATACAATATACGGTATATCACGGTATTTTCTACATTTTGCATTTGTATATATATATATATATGCCTATAACATCCTGCCCAGTGTTGTCCAATGGAACAATGTTTATATTAACGGCAATGAAAACAAATATAGTAAAAGTAGGCTATTGTATCCATTATGTGCAAAAAAAGGGGCTAAAATCACATTACATTCTAGCATTGTAACATTACAATATAAAAACAAAATTAATGATTTTTCAAGCAGAAGTTACATTCATTAATCTAAAAAATGAAAGTAAATGAACCCAAGAGCACAGATTAATTGCACTATATTTTGATTTCCCCATTACCAGTGTTGGGGGTAACGCATTACAAGTAACGCGAGTTACGTAATCAGATTACTTTTTTTCAAGTAACTAGTAAAGTAACGCATTACTTTTTAATTTACAAGAGAATATCTGAGTTACTTTTTTTCTCCACTGTATTCATTGACAGCTCTGGTGTCCCCATGTTGAGAGAAATCAGAAGATGTTACTGTAGTTCTAAAATAAATATGAATATGCATTAATTCATCTCACTCACAAAAAAGGAAAAACACAGATTCAGTATTCCTCAAAATGAATACAAATAATGCAGCTCAGAATACGCAATCCTGCAATAATTAAATGTTAAACAACACAAATATGCTTTATGTATTTAATCCCATTCTATTAACCAATGTCTTTGCTTCTGAGCTTCGATGATCCAGTTCAACCGTACTAATAAGCACAAATTACTCTTGTTATTTTTTTATTGCTGAAGTGTGTTGAAATGTCTTCTTCTGCATTCAGCCTGAGGCTTATTCATTTCACTTTTGGTGTGAAAAGGCTTTTATATTTGCCAAAAATAGAACTTTTTTATTTTAAAAACAAACAAGCAAGCCCTGTCCAGATTTTAAAAGTAACGCAAAAGTAACGTAACTCATTACTTTCCATAAAAAGTAACTAAGTAACATAATTAGTTACTTTTTTATGGAGTAACGCAATATTGTAATGCATTACTTTTAAAAGTTACTTTCCCCAACACTGCCCATTACTGCTATCATAAAATACACTTGTAGGTTTAAAATTCTACATATGGCACAATTATTGTGCTTTTATTCTATTGCCCTCCGTCTGTTTGGCACGCATGCGCGCGGCGGCGCTCCTTCACTGAAGTCTGTGGAGTTTAGCGGAGGATCGCGTGCAGAAGGCTCCTGACAGCAAAACGAAAATAATGACTTTATAACATTTACAGATGGAGAATATACCTGTGAAATTGAGTTCATTGAGGAAAACAGCACATCTTAAAGCAGCACTATGTAACTTTTTCTACGTTCAAAATTTGCAAAATGTATATAATGAGCGAGTACATCATGAATTCATCTTCCAAACCGCGTTTTTGTCTTATTCTGAGTCACTACGGTACAGTTATAATAAGTACTTATATTTGGACTATTGTAGGCTGGTCGGGTCGTCACCGCTGCGGAGTAACACATACCTGCGTGAATCGCCATAGACATCAACTTAGAGAAGTAGCTCTGGTTGGAATGTTCTTCCGCGGGATGTGTGCAGTTCTGTTTATTAAATGCTAAAGACTTAAACTACTTCAGTCTGTGTGCATTGAATTTATTAAATACACGAGTTTCACAATTTGAGTTGAATTACTGAAATAAATGAACTTTTCCACGACATTCTAATTTATTGCGATGCACCTGTAGTATACAGTATACACTGGGCAGTATGCAGTAGTCTAATTTTGCCTTGTGAACATACCCAAAGGGTTCCCCTCATAAAGTTTGATCAGTGCTTATGTATTGTCAGCTTTGGACGTTTAACAGCTTTGTATTATTTATTTATACTCTTCTATCTTGTGATGAAAGCAGTAGTCTGGTGCGATGTGATGTAAGACTGCTGTTATCTGGACACCATCTGTCCAATCCTGTTACATAAAATGATGAGGGAAAAATATTTAACCAGTCCATTATTACACTGTGCAATGCTGCTTCTCATCTGAGTCATATATCCATTTAATCATCGCTGTCCAAATATCTCTTAATAGGAGGTACATTATGCATGCATTCAGTGCGCTTGAATGGGCCGCTGAAACAGAGTGCATAAGGAAATCAGCCACATTATTTGAGTGCTCTTAGAGAGGTCACAGTGTATCGGAACGGGACACTCCTTTCCCAAGGAAGTACTTGGAAAGCCCATTTAAGAGGCAATGCATTTTCCTTCTGTAAGTCTTTTCCCTAAGTAACATATAATGTTTCCTTCTCTGATATTCAAGGTCTTGAAATGACTTGCAGTCAGTGTGGTGCAAAGTCCTTCATTTTTTTTCCTTGCAATAATGTGCACTATTGATTTGTTCACCAGCAATGCTGTGGGTGTGGGTGGGTGTTCTGAGTGGTTGCTATGGTATTTTGGGTGGTTTCTAGGTGGTCGGCCCAAGTCAAGAGAGTCCACATCTAAGTTTCAATGGGCCTGTTTACACGTAGTCACAAGTCTTGATCAGTCAAATCGCTGATAAGAAGCGTAACGGCTGATGCTAACACTACGGCTTTGGTGGTACGCAGGGAAGGAGTAAATTACATGACATGAATTATTTAAATTATTGTATTATATTGTATGTTGTTTAATGAAAATAAAATATGTTCTTTCAATGGCTTCAGAGTTTCAATAAATAGACTTGAAATGTTACTAGTGGCTGCTGCATATGAGGATGATGATGATTATATAAGGCTTTTTAATGAATAAAGGTTAAGAAAAATATTTTAATAAATAAAAAGGTATTCTTTCTATGGCTTCCAGATTTATATACATAATGTAAATGTATTCCAGATAACACATGATGTAAAATGTACTTTTAAGTAAAACTTGTTATTTGACATTATTTAATAATAACGTATAAGCGTGTTAAGAAACATTAATGAAAGCATATCAAGTATATCATAATAAAAGTCTCTCGTTTTACCTGTTATTACATTAATATTGTATTATCTGGAAATATAGATACAGTTGTTTTTAACATACTTTTAAGAGGTTCTCTGTGTACACACACACACACACACACACACACATTCATACACACACACACACACATACTCACACACACACACACTCGCACACACCCACACACGCACACACACTCACGCACACACACCCACACATGCACATACACTCACGCACACACACACCCATTCACACACACACGCACACACACACACCCACACATTGAATTGAGTGATTGCTCCATCCTGATTTATGTGTGGCTTGCGAAGCTCCCAAACTTCTGTATCCAGACATACAGTAGGTACATCTGGAAGAAGAAAAAGTGTATTAATGTGGCCTAAACAAACACAAAATGCATTTACAGTTGGTCAAGCTGGATCTTGTATGTGCTGAGGTTGGCCTGAGTGATCAGATTGCAGTATGTCTCAAATGCATCTGGCCCCCTTTTTGCACCAAACTTGCGGAGTTACACACAAAGTTTAATACTCAGGTTAAATGGGTTGTCCAAATCTCTAATCCTAAGTATGAGCAATAGTAATAGTAATGATTGCCTTAGTGAGCACCACTAATTACATTACATGTTGCTGCATGTTGGTCATAATCACATTCTCAGTCAGTTTATGTAATGGCAGCGTGCCAGAGATCAATGCTGACTCCGATGACTTAAACACAGGAGTGGCAGGTGCGCCGGCATGTGTCGTTTCCATTAATGCTCAGCAGGGACCTTTACACCTTTCTACCACGTCCTAAACAACCTACTCTTGACCTTTAGGCATTTTTTGTTACCCCCAATCCAATTTTAGATCAAATTTTAGATCTGTGTGTCCACAGAACATGCCACCTTTGTATGTTATTTGATCACCTGATGGGACTATTCAATGTCCAGACTGCAGGCCAGTTATTAGCAGCATTAGTTCAGGAAGGTAATTGTTTGTTAATCGCTTGAAACAGCAACAGATCTGGCAGCATGTAATGTTAGTTTGGTAATGTGAATTAAATATCAACCACCGAACAGGATGTTTATTCCTCTGTGCAGAGTAGCACGGAGAAATTTAATTCTCTATGAAGTATTAAAAAAAATAAAAATAAATGAAAGCTAAATATTTATAATACATTTTATCCAAAATGTTATTAAATAATATATTAATACATATGAAATATATTAAGTAATGAGTATAAAAAAACGTAATTTAAAAATGTAATTAATTTTAAAATTTAAAATTAAAAAAACGAAATTTAATTTAATTTTTTTAATGGTTACATATGTTCATCACATGTATCCTTTGTGAAGTAGGCAATCACAGAAAAATATTAAATATTAAGTAATAAATTAAAAATATTAATACAATTAAACAAATTAAAGCTAAATATTTAGAATAAGTTTTATTAAAAATGTTATTAAATAATATAATAATACGTATTAAATATATACAATATATATATATAAGTATAAGTATAAGTATAATAAAAGTAAGTAATAAGTACTTATAAGTAATAAATAAAAAAATTAAAAAATGAAGAGATTTTTTTTTTATTTGTTACACATTTTCATTACGTATCCTTTGTGAAGTAGACAATCACAGAATTACAATTTCTAAAAATGCAAAATAATTTTTTTTATGAGATGTTGACCACCACATGCAATTAAACAGATTCATGAATTAAACGGGTCATGTCGTATCGAGACCATGTGACAACAATATAGCATGCATACTATTGTTTGAAATATTATGCTTTTTGACATATTATAGGCACTATTGGCTGCACAGTATGCTGTACACTGGTATTTTCTTCTGAACATGGTCAAATATTTGCTATATTATTGTGTGTGTTCTTCCCTCAGGTGTTATTTGTGCCCTAGATATCCTCAGCATACTCCTTATTCCACACACACAAACTAGTGTAGACATCACTGCAGAAGTCAATCAATCTGGAATAAAAATTTTTTTGCAGTGCACATCCTTTTTTTTTTTTTAAACCATGTGCCCTCAAAATCAGTGATAACTGGTGCGTATACAAGGAACAACTGCAGTGACATGATGTACACTGCCAGAAACGTCTTCATTAAAACTTTTACTGCATTTGCTGTTTGAAGACTTTAGTAGCTCCCAAAGTGAAGAAGTTAGAAGAAAGTAGTCCACTTGTGTAGTAGATCTGACATTAGAGAGGAGGCACTCGCTAAGCCTGACTAGATGTTGATCAAAGAAACACTGGAACTGGAAACGCCCAACTGTTCATTACACCATACTGAGTTCACTTATTATTATAGCTAGCTGTTTGCCAAAAAACACAGCCACGGGGCAAACAGGTGCATTTAAATATATTTATTTTCACAAGTTTTTTTTAACACATGTTACAAAGATACAAGAGAGTTCAGCCCAACTCTTGATAAACAATTTCAAAAGCAACTCAGGGTTACAGCGAGTTCTTCGAGGGCCAGTGGGACACTGGGTATTTCCTATTTTAGCTTTTGTTTTGGCAAGAGTCTGCTGCATAATTTAATGACAACATTTTCTGAAAATGCCCACTTTAAAAAAAAAAATAATAATAAAAAACTGAATATTAAATACTATTTTTAAATATAAAAGCCTGTCAAGAACATAGCCACCCATTGTGTGTGTGTGTGTGTGTATATATATATATATATATATATATTGTATATATGTGTGTGTGTGTATATATATATATATTTATTTATAAAAATAAAAGAAAAATAGAGCTTATTTTTAGGATCATTCATATTTCTTACTGAGCCCTGCACATGACATGTGGACAAAATATATTTATTGTTAATTACAAATTTGGTCATCAAAAAAAAAAAAAAAAAACCTTATTAATCGTTTTCACTGGAGGAAGCATTATTATGGGTTATGGACTTGCATTTTGGCCAGAAGCAATGGTTTGAAGTTAAAATCATCTTGATGGATTCCTTTCTTACAAACACGCAGCTTTTGGCTTCACGAGATGTTAATGAACACTCGCTCACTCTACATAATACAGTGAGCTTTTAATCCAGCAATACAATAAGCTTTCACTGAAGCAACTCAACATTCCTTCGTTACTAGTACGAGAAGGCTTGAGCTCAGCTGTTAAACTGTAAACTGGGGATCTGAGTCTGTGGCGGAAGGAAGTAGTTCTGCACAAAAGAGGGTTTTTAAAGACACTCTGTTGTTGTTTCTTAATTATTTACACACTCGTGCCGTTGAACTGTCGTATAAATGCAATATCACACACTCGTAGCCATGTGATATGGCTGTATATCAGCATGCTGTGATTACCTACGGCTGAATCACAGCCATATTCCACTGCTACTCATGTGATATTGCTCATATACACAATATAAATATATATAATAAAAGATAAATAGAGCTTATTTTTAGGAACATTAATATTTCTTACTGAGCCCTGCATGACGTGGACAAAATATGTTTATTGTTAATTAAGAATTTGTTCCCTCATTTTAGTTAAAACATGAGTACATATTCATCAAATTTCCATTTATGGGTGAATTATTCCTTTAATCACCCTGTCAGGTTTATGTAGAGCGTAACAGATTATCTAGGCTACTATCAATCAGTTTCCAACCTGAAAATTATAGTGCTTTTTCACAAGGTTTTTAATTAATTAATTATTTAATTATAAGTATCTGCTAAGAACATTTAAATTATGCAGTTGGTGACCAATGTCCCTTTTTCACAAACTGTGACGACACATTTCCACAGTTATTAACATTGTAAATCTTGCGAAGTTTAATGTATATTCAAAAGTATACTTTTTTGTTATATTACCTCGGTATCAAATTACAGAAAAGTATTTAGCGCTGCTGTGTGAGTGTTTCGGGGAATTATGGAAAATTTGACTTCTCTCTCTTCTGACCAATACAATCAATCTTGTGATATTTGTTTTCATTTTTGGGGAAAGTCATATAAACGGCTTTGTGGATTTTTTCTTTTGCTATTGGAGTAATGCAAAATGATGTTAGCTGTAGTTTCCATTCGCTAATTTAGACATTTACCCAACCTTGATGACTTCTGCTTCTGAGAACCCCGGAAATGTGAAAAGAGCGCAGTACAGTATGGAGTTTTTTTTTACATTAAAATTAAATTGTAGTCTTTTATTTTAGAAAGAATACAGGATGCACAGATCTATCTGCTTAATTAAAGACATAAATCTGAGCAGTATAACATTGAGTTTAGTCCTTATAGCTAACTGAGTGTGGAGGCAAACAGAAGCTGCTGGAAAAAAGCCAACCAATTAGCCTCAGAGTCAGAAAAAAACATGCTGATGTTCAGTTGCTTGCCTTTGTGTGTCTGCTGCTGCAGATTCAGATGATCTAACTGGATAATAAATGATGCACTGTATGGGTGACACGCGTGCTCACCTTTACACAGTCTACATAAACACTGAAGCAGAGCTGTGGGTTGAAAATGTGCACCGTGGCAGATGCTGCTATTAAAAAAAGAGATAAAGACATGATAAGGACACATCCACCAAAGATTCAGATTAATGGTTGACAATGGGATTTTTCAGTATTTGATCTGATCACATTTTTTTCTGATTACAAAAAATGAAGGCAATCTCATTACCATAAAATAATAATCAAAACAAAATATTACAAATATAATAATAATGAAATTGAATAAAATATTCAAACTTCTCATAACCATGTCAAGTAATTGTAATGTCCTACAATTATGCTAAAAAATGACATGGTGTTTCAAATGGCATTCTCATTACTGTATATATTTTAAAATTAAATTAAATTATGGAATTATTCATAATTGTCATAACAATAATTCCACCATTCAAGAAATTAAAGAAGTCATGGCAAGAAATTCCCATGACCTATTTATTTATGGCCTCATTTGAATTAAATCGTGGCCATTACATTTTTTTTTAAATTGTTTTCACCGGAGGAAGCAATATTATTGGGTTATGGACTTGCTTTTTGGCCAGAGGCGACGGTTTTGAAGTTAAAAACATCTTGATGGATTTGTTTCTTACAAACACACAGCTTTTGTGTGTGGATTACTTGTGGATTATTGTGATGTTTTTATCAGCTGTTTGGACTCTCATTCTGACGGCACCCATTCACTGCAGAGCATCCATTGGCGAGCAAGTGTTGCAATGATAATTTTCGACAAATCTTTTCTGATGAAGAAATAAATTCATTTATATCTCGGAAGGTCTGGGTCAGGGGTGACCAAACTCGGTCCTGGAGGGCCGGTGTCCTGAAGAGTTTAGCTCCAATCCCAATTAAACACACCTGAACCAGCTAATCAAGCTCTCACTAGGCATACTAGAAACTTAAAGGCAGGTGTGTTGAGGCAAGTTGGAGCTAAACTCTGCAGGACACCGGCCCTCCAGGACTGAGTTTGGGCACCCCTGGTCTGGGTCTACATTGTCAGTAGTTTTTTCATTTTTGAGTGAACTATTCCTTTAAGACCCTGATGTCAAAAAAGGGTCTTGTATCCCTCAAAAGAGGTTTATTTTGTCATGACAGGCTGAATATACACCATCCTGCTTATTACACAGCTACTTAACACATAAATAAACAATGTAGACACAGAATGTTGATGTGTATTTAAATTATTTTATTATGTGTTAACTAGTGCCGCGCATAAGAAATAGGTTTCGAGGACAAGGGTCAATTATTCAAAAATATTTGACCACAGAAATCGCGGTCAATCAGTCAGAGTCAAGTATCCCAGAGAGCACTGTAGGCGATGAAAACATGGCAAAGCTGCTTCTTTTTCAACTCATTTTGCCTTTTATTCCATTGCATCTGTTTTATGTTGTGTACAGACGCAGGCTGAAGTTGAGCGGTGACGGATTTTACAATTAAATGCAATAGAAAAGAGTTCTTTTAAATTGCAAATTTCACAATCTTACTGTTTTTACTGTATTTCTGATCAAATAAATGCAGCCTTGCTTCTTTCAAAAACATTAAGAAATCTTAATTAGTCCAAACATTTAACCAGTAATGTATATTCCAGTGACAATCAAGCTCCCAATGATAAGGATGAGACTCAGAGTTCATCTGACTCGGGGATAAAAGTGGAAGACATGGATGAAATGGGCTCAAGGGGGATGCTGGGAAGCATCAGAGGGCCGCTGTCAGCCACCCAGCCAGAGGCCGTTCTGTTGAAGGTGGGCCGTTTGACCACGGCGGGTGCTGCGCCCATGGGACTTGGGAGGCCGGGGTTCACATCCAAAGGTTTAACAGGGACTTTGGGTGTCTTGCCGAAACCGCCGAATGGAATAGCCACCCTTCAATCAGAGGAGTGACAGTACATGAGAGCCTATGGTTTTATTAGACAACACAACAAAAACAATCTTACAGCAAAAGGGGTGGCATATAATTCAAAACCCAACATTTTAGATAAAGGTGTCTTACAGAATGACTCTAAATCAAATACTGCTGGATAGCATCTTTTTGCTCATAAAACATGTTCTTATGTACAGTAGAGGAAGGTTTCCACAATTTGACAAATATTCTTCAAAGTCGACATGAAACAGCATTTATAAACCATTTTACTTTGTATCTGCATATGCTGCAGGATGTTCAAAGAGAAAAAGGGCCAATTATTATTTTATATTAGATATTAGAAATTGATGAAAAGTGGGCATTACATAACAGAACGGAGTGTAATAGTCTAAACATGATCTGCAGCAGTGTTGTTATTGTTAACTAAAACTAATAAAAAATTGTAATTGTAATATAAACTTATAAAACATTGTTTAAAATATAAATATTAGATGGAAAATGGAGGCTTGCAGAGATTAAAAAAATAAAAATGTGTCCTTTGCAACTAACTGAAATACTAAAAAATACAAAAATGGCTAAAATTGAAATATAAATACATTTGGGATAAATAGAAATATTTAAAATAATTATAATAATAAAATGACAAAAAAACAGAAATACTAAAACTGAAACTAAAATTATAATGAAAACTGAAAATATTTATATATATATGTGACCCTGGAGCACAAAAGCAGTCTTAAGTCGCTGGGGGATATTTGTAGCAATAGCCAAAATACATTGTATGGGTCAAAATTATTGATTTTTCTTTTATGCCAAAAATCATTAGGATATTAAGTAAAGATCATGTCCCATATAGATATTTCGTAAATCTCCTACCGTAAATATATCAAAACTTAATTTAGATTAGTAATATGCATTGCTAAGAACTTCATCTGGACAACTTTAAAGGCGATTTTCTCAATATTTAGATTTTTTTGCACCCTCAGATTCCAGATTTTCAAATAGTTGTATCTCGGCCAAATATTGTCCTATCATAACAAACCATACATCAATGGAAAGCTTATTTATTTAGCTTTTGGATGATGTGTAAATCTCAATTTAGAAAAATTGACCCTTATGACTGGTTTTGTGGTCCAGGGTCACAAATAGTAGTTCAAATATAAATATAAATATTAATATTAATAAATGCTCTATAAATAATACTAAAAATACAGGTACTGAATTTTTAAAATAAATATGCATGGAAGATTTAAACACAGTTTAAGAAGCAGCTATATTTGCTATATTATTTTCTTACCTGTTGAAGCTCTTGTATTGAGGAATCTCTGGTCTGGTTTGGGGTTCAGGCATGCGGGCGACCAGCGTTTCGGCCAGAGAGGGGTCACTAATGAGGGCCTGTTCCCAGGGCGACTGGTAGGATCTGGGCATTGCTGTACAGTTGAACTTCTCTGCTGGAACATCCTTCAGGGGACCACCGTAACCTATTGAACGCATGAAAAAAAAGATTTATTATATGACATGGTACATGAACCAAAAACCCTTGTGAAAAAAAGTACACTTTAGAATGCTTTTAAAAAGAGACGTTTTCACAGAAATAATAGATATTTTAAAAAACAGACTTAAGTGTGAACTGAATATAATGTTTTCAGACACTTGCATGTTATTCGCAATTAAATGAAAATGTATTATAGTTTAAATGTATATTAAATGCAATTAGCTGAACTTTGCTTTTTGACCCACTTACATAGGACTTAAGTACATTGTTATATGTAATGTCATAATTTGATTGTCTTTGAAATATGGTTAAAGTGTACTGCTGAATGTACTGACAAGCATATATATATATATTAAAATATATTTTAATGTAATTTCTACTAATGTAATGTAGCATCAACAGCATTAAAAATAAATAATAAAATAAAGAAAATAGATTAAAAATAAAATCCAGTACTTTACATGTGCTTATATGTTCGTCAACAACACATCAAAATAAGTGTACTTCTTTAAAGCATGACAAAGGTAAAGTTTTAAATTTGACTATTGCAAAGTGAAAGAGAATTACACTTTTTAAATTAAAAAATGTTGGTAATACTTTTTAGGGATCAATTCTCACTATTAATAACTAGTTGCTTATTAGCAAGCAAAGTACTAGCTTATTGGCTGAACCTAAATTTAACAATTACCTTACTAACTAATAAGCACTAATACACTTTTAATAAGGTACCCAAATTAAAGTGTGACCAAATTCATAATACAAAAATATTGTAAAACTGTCTTAAAAATGAAAAATAAATAAATAAATACACACACGCACACAAACACGCACACACACATCTGGTCAGCTATCCTTGTGGGGACTCTCCACAGGCGTAATGGTTTTTATACTGTACAGACCGTATACTCTATTGCCCTACACCAACCCTACCCCTAAACCTACCCCTCACAGGAAACTTTCTGCATTTTTCACCCACATACATAAAGTATTCACTTTAAGTACACTTAAGTATTTTTTTTTAAATTATTTATTTCATTGATATTATATTATCTGCAAGTACATTCTTTTAAAATATATTTTGAAAGTTTGAAGTATACAACAAGTGCACATTTAATACAATTAAGCACACTTCTTTTTCACAAGGGATCATTTTACATGACTTGAATAACAAAAATGCTGATAAACAGAACGAAAAACACAATCAGGAATTAAATGATAGTCCGCTAAAGACAACTGCAAAATAATCGGCGGTAAGAACTGCTCAAGTATAAGATCAGGACAAAGCACATGTTCGGAAATGAAAAATTAAGCATTAGCAGAGGGAATACACACATGGCCTGCTTTGCATGGTCTAGAAACACACTATATCACTGTTTACACATACTTTTCATTGTTTTGTGAGCTATCCCTTAATAAAAGTGACTTGACCACATGTATGCCTTCATAATGTAAGGCAGGCATCAGCGTTACCAGTGCAGCTCACTGTTTATGGCATTGATCCCACTTGTTTGCATTGCTAGTGAAGCACAAAATAAATGAGAAACTAAAAAAAAGAAGTGAAAGGCTTCACAAGGTCCTAAAACATGCTGTGGAGGAATACAGGGTGACCCTTCAAAATGAGTATCCCTCAAACCGCTGTTCACTGGCAGGGCCAGCAAGCCCAAAACAAGAGTTATGTAATGTGGGTGTTCTGTCACATATCAGCCTCACGCTGAGGACAGTCTCCTTCCTGAGTTTATCGGCCTCAAGGAAACAGCACAAAACGCATGAGCTTCAGCGCTGAGGGTCTGAGCAGTTCAACGGGCCTCAGAGAAACTTTCAGAACAGCAGGGGAAATTCGTTTTTAGACACTGTTTTCATGGGGCAGTGCGCTGACACATCAAGACACTGATGAGCTATGAAAAATTCTCATTAGGAGGCAGTTTAGGCTTGCTGACTAGTGACACAGAAAAAGTAATTGGTTATTAGAAGGATTAAAAAATGTCTAAAGATAGTGTTATTTCAGCCTTGTCAGTTCAGTTTTGGTTTAACATTAAACAATTTTTACAAATGAAATTAAATAATTTATAATAATGTGTAATATAAGAAAATATAATTAAAATAAAATATAAGTAAATACTAAATAAAATATAATACAATAAAATTATTAAAAAATAATTAAATAATTAAAATGTTCAGTTTTGGTTTAATGTCTACAAATAAAAATTAAATACAATTTTATGGTTTCAGTTTAACATTATTTTTATTTTATTTTATGGTTTTGGTTTACCATTAAACCATGTATACAAATAAAATCAAATTGTATGGGTTTGGTTTAACTTTGCACAACAAAACAAAACAAAACAAAACAAAACAAAACAAAACAAAAAACTAAACTAAACTAAACTAAAAATAAAAATAAAATAAAATAAAATAAAATAAAATAAAATAAAATAAAATAAAATAAAACTGCATAGCGTGATACCAGTGGATTCTATCTCTCACACTGTAGGACTTCATCTGATTTTAATCTTGTTTATTTACTATCAGAAATTCAACTGCTGGTCTTTGTATCTTCCCCTCCCCATCCAAATGAGGTCTCAAAGTCACTAAAATAGCAGGACACACTGTAAATATGTGTTCATCCACTGATGATGAGGAAGGGTGGCTGAGCCCCAAGGCTAGATGAGACCATGGGAGTTATAAGGATAGGATCTGTTTAAGATGTTATCGTGGTCAGCTGCTGCTCTGTGCCATCACTTAAATGAGACAGGAAACACTTAACACACTTCCTGTTTGGGCACTACGGCCACCGTTCACACAGGAATTACATGCTCAAGATGTAGAATATGTAGTTTACAGCAGGTAGCACAAACCCAAAAATTGTAAATGCTACATATAATTTCTTAATTGAAATAATGTATATAAAAAAACTAAACAAACAAACAGTTTATTCATATTTCAAATAAAACCCTTGAAGGGTCCACAGGGGAGAAGAAATGAGAAAATAATAAAAAGGTGGAATTTTGGATGAAATTTGTCGCCCACCAGATTTTTATTTTCTGTTATGTTTTGAACACCATACACACTTTTTAACAACTGAACACCATATACTTTTAGTACTACATATGAGTAGTTTTGTCTAATTATCTGAGTTTTGAAACTTGCTTGTTGCTTGGTTTTGAAAATTGGTTGTTACGTAACAAATAATCAGCTGTAACATATTGCTGGTTTTATGTTTTAGTACTTCTCTTGAGTTTAACACCTTTTTTCTCTCCTAAAAAAAAAAAAATCAATTGTTACAACAAAATTCTTGTCACTTGACATTAAATGTGAAACAATTTTAGTACAATTTATTCTATAATAATGTTGACAGTTTATTAAAACCCTTTATTATGATTACTAAATATTTACTTTTAACATCACCTATAAACTGTAATAATAATAACAATTATTATTAATATGATATTTTTTTAAAAGAAGCATTTTCATCCTCAGAATGTCCTGTGGTCTATGTGTACTAAGTTTTGTTAAGTTTGGGCTTTGCATTGAGCAAATACAGGTCAGAGTCAAAATGGTCTAAGGCAGACCATTGCCCTTATATCTTCCTCAAAAGTATTTTGATAACCTTCATCAGGGTCTTGATCTAGTGACCCATGCGAGGATATGAAACCATCCCACCAGGTTTGAGATCTCTATACAGTCTCTGACACCCAGACATTTTAGGGCAGAAAAATGACAATAGGCAAAACAGTACAAATGCAGTGCTCGGACCCCTAAAAACATGATAGTATCAAGAAATTGCTGTGGACTAACCTGGGGCAATAGTCTCAGGGTTGAGTGTATTTGGTACCTGGTCATCTCCAAGACAGCATTCATTATTTAAAATGTTTGTCGTTTTAGCACTTGGGCCCAGAGAAATGGCATCAATCTGAGAAAAGAAAAAATGGAATGATCACTCCATGGAGCATTTGTGGTTATCTGGATTGTATATGAACCACACACATGTGTAACAAATGACTCTCACATTGTGCTGAGTGTTGGCTTCATTCTGAATACTTTCAAAGGTGTATTTCTCTGAGCGCATCTGACGCATCTTGAACAGACGGGAGCCCCTGTTTGATGCTAAGGAAAGTTCCTCTAACATGATCTCCTTCGGTGCGCTAACTTTCCTCCCTAGATCCATCTCTGGTTCTGTGGAAAAGAGTAAAGAGTAAGTTTAAAGGTGACATATCATGAAAATCTGACTTTTCCAGGTTTTAAGTGCTATAATCAGGTCCCCGGTGCATCTACCAACCAAGGAAACGTGAAAAAGATTAACCCAGTAACTTTGTTTTGGGACGCCTTTTTCTGCAAGCGCCTGAGAAAACGAGCGCGTCTGATTTTGCTCCCTTAGTGACGTGGTAAAGGCATCTCATTATAATATTACCGCCCCTTAATCTGTAAGTTCCCACCCACGGTGCCGCCATTTGATTTAGTAAGCGACAATGGTGTAGCAGTCCTAATTCCATGATGAAAATTTGAGCAAAACATGCTAACTGTTCTGTCTTTGGCTGCGCAGACGAGCACAGAACACTATTTAGAGTCCCAGCCTCAGAGGAGACAAGCAGTGAATTTGATTTATTTACTGTATATTACTACTGCCACACAGATCTAAAATAAACATGCAATTTATTTTCCAGCTGTTTACCTTCTCAGATATAACCGACTGTGTTTTGTAACTCATGTGTGTTTTTAACATAAACTTGTGTGTGAATGAGAACTTAGTTTAGTAATCACATGCTGTGACAGCCGCTTTCTGTCCGTGTGCATCGGTTGTGTGCGCTCAGAAAACCGTATCTCAGAAGTTTAAACTCGTATGGTTTAAAACGCATGATTTCAGTGCGATAAACATAATAATCAGAACCAAAACAGATGTTTTTAGGAGGTCCGAGTTGCAATGGCAGCTCTATTCTGGAAAAGGGGGCGGGGAGCAGCAGCTCAATCGGTTGTGTGCGCTCAGAAAACCGTATCTCAGAAGTTTAAACTCGTATGGTTTAAAACGCATGATTTCAGTGCGATAAACATAATAATCAGAACCAAAACAGATGTTTTTAGGAGGTCCGAGTTGCAATGGCAGCTCTATTCTGGAAAAGGGGGCGGGGAGCAGCAGCTCATTTGCATTTAAAGACACAGGCCCGAAAAACAGTGTGTTTCTGCTTTCACTCAAAATAGGCATTTTTCAAAATGATATTGTAAATGATCTGTGGAGTATTTTGAGCTGAAACTTCACAGACACATTCTGGGGACACCAGAGACTTATATTACATATTGTAAAAAGGGGCATAATATGTCTCCTTTAACACAAAATTCAACAACTGCATTATTTTGAAAATTAATATCCCCCTTCAGTCACTAATTTGATCCCCTAAACTCATCTTTCATCCCCCCATGAAAATAATGACGTCTTAAAATGGCTTGAATGTAACTCTAGGTGGAACCATGAATATGCTAATTTGTCCCTGCCTCCATACACCCTGAAATGATGTCGTAAACTATGGAAGACCATTTTCACCACTAAATAAGTTGTGACTTTTTATCTCACAATTCTGACCCATTTTCTTGCAATTGCGTGATATAAATTCGCAATTCTAACTTTTTTTCTCAGAACTGCATGTTATAAACTCACAATTGCAAGTTATAAAGTCAGAATTGAGGGATATAAACTCGCAATTGAAAGAAATAAATTCAGAATCACAATATATAAACTCGCAATTCTGAGTTATAAAGTCCAATTCCAAGGGGAAAAAATATTTTCTTACAATTGCAAGACTCCAAACTCTGAGAAAAAAGTCAGAATTGCGAGCTTATATCTTGCATATGTGACTTTGTAACTCACAACTGCCAATTTCTATCAAGAAATACTGACTTTATAACCTGTGATTGTGAGTTTATATCACTCAGTTCTGAGAAAAAATCAGGATTGCGAGAAAAAAAGTAATTATTAACTCGCTTTATAATCACTGAAAGCTGTCACGTGATCTCCCAAAATTAGGGTTAACCTAACCCTAACCCTAAACATTTGATGGAAAGTTATGAAATTTGACACACAAATAGAGGACAGTCTCAATATTCACCATAGCAAATCTGGAGTCTCTATCTTAAACTCTTTAGCGCCACCAATAGGCCAAATTTGCATTCATATTTCTGCTAATAACTTTTGAACCGTTAGGTCTAGAAGCAATTTTTTGTCCTCTGATTCCTTGGCTCATGCTGAGTCAAATGCATACCTATGGATTTATAGATTAAATATCTATATTAATTTAGAATTTTGCAAAAAATCTACTTTTTCGAACTCGTCCTAGACGGTTTGTCCGATTTTTACCAAAATGGGCTCAGATCATCTTCAGACAATGCTGGCAAATGTAGCCAAGGCACTCGAAAATTTAGCAAAAAAAATAAAAAGCCTTTATTCACATGGCTTTACATTAAAAACAACTCTGAAGCGTTGCGGCTAACAAGCCTTCATCAGGGTGTCAATGCTGGCAAATAGTTATCAAAAGATTTCCAATAGATCAAACCGTTCTTGTAAAGTGCGTTAACAAATTTGACGAAATTTGCGCAAAAATTGACATGAAGCTATATCTTCTCAACGCTTTAGCGGATTCTGACCAAACTTGGTCCGTGTTATACCAAGCATGACCTGAGGGCACATGAGGAGTTTCAGCACAGTGCACCACCTACTGGTCAAAAGATATAAAAATCTTGTTAGATTCGGAACGGCATAACGAATCGAATGATTCCGTATTTTCGTATGTCCATTTTGAGTTTTGTAGTAAAATGAACAAATGTCTTTAACAGGGGTCTCCAACCCTGTTCCTGGAGAGCTACCATATTGCAGAGTTCAGTTTCAACCCTAATCAAACACACCCGAACCAGCTAATCAAGGTGTTCAGGGCTGCTTAATTACAGAAAGGTGTGTTCTGAGCTTCTTGTCTTCCCTGCCACTCCGACTCTACAGCATGATTTCAACATCCAGCTAGGTTCATCAGCAATTACGCCCCCAAGTTCGGTTAGAAATCTTTCAAAAACCACATTACAAAAACCGCTTGATCATGTAGGTTTGCATTGCACAACATCAGAAAGATCAGGCCCTTCCTAAAGGAGCTTGATGCACAACTTCTTGTCCAGGCCGTTGTCATTTCTAGGCTTGTCTACTGCAATCCTCTTCTGGCTGGAGTTACATCATGTGCAATCAAACCTCTACAAATGATTCAGGATGTGTATAGAACAACCACGGGCTCAGCGCCCTTCTACTTCCACTCACTCTTACGAATCTACATCCCCTCTGGAAGCCTGAGATCTGTATAAGTGAGTGATGCCCCGTGGTACCATCACAGAGAGGCGCAAAATCACTTTCCAGAACATTTTCATCATGGGATTGGTTAAACATTTGTGACGTAGGAAACGGGGGCTGTTTCAAGCCGCCTTCTTTAGAGTCTCTTTGTACATTGCCGTTTTAAGGAGAAAATGCTCAGCAATGGTTTTGATTGATGAATTAGCACATGATTTGTCTTTAACACTTGTGCGCTCCTCATTTGGGAGTCACACTCATGGTCTTCGCGGTCAAAAGTGACCGGACACCTGAAATTTATTTATTTTTTTTCTTTAGTGAAATCAATCTAATATATTTTTGTTCAATAATATTTTTTCTTTTGTATTTTGAGAGAATTTTATGGTAATAATTCATATTTATGCTATAATTATTATAAATTTTTCCCATTTAAAATGTTCTCTAATTTTTCAATCAACTCTGATTAAAATAGAGACTAGGCCTTTAAAATCCATTTTTCTGAAGGCAGATTAGCACCTCCTGGTGAGAGCAAAGAAAGAAAAACATGTAATTTCATGATGTAACCACTAGATGCCTGTATAGGAATCTATAGAGAGGCTTTTGAATTCCTAGTTGTTTTTATACATAATTGTTTACTTTTATTAGGTTGTGGATTTAAATGTATATTAAGGCATTCTCAAAGACTCCTTTTTGTCAAGGTTTATATATTTTTTGGTTTTTTAAATGTTGATTTGAAGCGTCAGTTTTTCAATTATTATTACTACAGTCAAACCTGAATACAGAAAGCCTTTTGTTATACAAAACATTAAAATTCAATAAAAATGTAACAAAAATAAACATGAATGCTTTATCAGAGCTTAATCCTTCTGGGCCTGATCTGATTTTAACCTCTTATTTCAGTTTTCTGACTCATTTTGGCTATATGGTTATAGCCATACCAATTCATTTGAGTGTGTATAATTGTGTGTGTGTGTGTGTGTCTGTGAGTGTGTGTGAGTGGATGTGTCTGTTTTGCACTCTTGATGTTTTCGAGTGTAACCCCTTCCTTGCTGTCCACTTTTTTTCTGCATCGTGGGGGACTTGTAGATTGTACTCACAAAAATTGTCTGTATTTTCAATTTTTTTTAGCCATTTCCCCCGTTCATTTCCTATGGCCGGTAATTTTTGACCGAAGACTATGAGTGTGACTTTTTTTTTTACGAGCACTTAGCTTTTTCGAATCATGCCCTCAATTTTTGTGTGTGTTCACATACCAAGTGCCATAAACGTCACCAAGTTTCGTACCATTCCGATGAAGCTACGATTTTTAAATATTCAAAATGTAAAACCGAAGTCAAAAGTGACCGAAGACCGCTAAATATATAAAAAATACCAGACAGACAGACATGTAAACAATGTTAAAAACTTGAAGCAAACTTTAAGTATTCAATTTACAATCTACATGGTGTTCTTGATCATTGCGAGAACAATTCAATTTATTTGTAGCCTATGTCAGCTGTATTTAGGCCCAAATTGAGTTATTACTGACGGCCGTAATGCGGGTCATTCGGGTAGCTCTAAAAGGCGTATCAAAGGATGAAAATGTATCCTGCTGGTATGTTCTTACAGCTGTCAAGCATCATCTTGCAGTCAGCCGCCAGCCAATCAGTTATCCCCTCCCCGAAATAGAATTTCAAACAGACAACTACAAAAAGATTAGTTGCTCTCTGTAGTAATTCATTTCTACGGATTAGTATTTTTAGCTGTCTGGGGTGTGGTTAATCTAATCACTAGTAATACGAATACACAAACCTCAACAATGTTTAAACGTGTTAATAGTTAAATATACAATAATTAGCCTAGGTTCACAGTAGGTTTATATTAATTGGGAGAGCTACTTAAAAGTAAGATGGTTAGTTCAAATTATTATTTTAAATTTTTTAAATAAGAAATTAATACTTTTATTAATAAAGGATGCATTCAATTTATGTTCTAATAATAATTTTAAAAATATTGTCAAATAAATGCAGTTCTTTTGTACTTTCTGTGTTCAAAAAAAAAAATGCCTGAAATATTATTTTCATGTAAAACCTACTCTAATAATCTTTTTATTAGAGAATAATTTTTTTACACAGTATTTTCAACATTGATAACGATAAGAATTGTTTCTTCAGCAGCAGATCAGCATATTAGAATGATTTCTGAAGGATCATGTGACACTGAAGACTGGAGTAATGATGCTGAAAATTCAGCTTTGATCACAGGAATAAATTACATTTTGAATTGTATTCAAATAAAAAAAATGGTTATTTTAAATTGTAAAAAAGAAAAATTCCCAATATTATAATTTTTACTGTATTTTTGATCAAATAAATGGTGGTAAAATTTCAAGATACTTATTTCAAGATACTTTCAAAAGTCTCAAAGTTGCAAAACATCGTACTGACCCCAATCTTTTGAATGGTGTGTATGTGAAACAACTTTCACTCCGAAAAAACACACAATTACAAGCAAGTAACATTAAATTAAATGTAAAATTTTGAAGTAGAAAAACTGAAACAGTATTTTCTTGAATAACATTGTCCAATAATCTTTTATTTATGTCAAATATTTAATTTTTAACATATATAGTAATATATATATATATATATGTGTGTGTGTGTGTGTGTTAAAAAAGACGTAATTGATATATATAATGAAAGGTTGTTAATGAATCATTGCTCGTACCATCAGTGGCATGGATCTCTCTACATATAGCAGCCGCCTGCATGCAGTTAAGTATCCAAAAACATTACATTCAGTTGGCACTTAAGTTTATTCTTTTAAAGTGTTTCCATAATAAGTACGACTTTTTTTTCAAAGTATAATTAAGTGTACTTCTTTTCACAAGAATATTACATAGGCAAACAAACAAACAAACAAACAAACAAACATACATACATACATACATACAAACAAACAATCAAACAAACAAACATACATACATACATACAAACAAACAAACAAACAAACATACATACATACATACATACAAACAATCAAACCCCCAGCAATTAAACACAGCCCAGCAAAGGCAGCGCCCCCGTGAAGTGCGGGGGACTGTGATTCGATACGGTAGATATAGACCCAGCTGGACAGGACGCTGCTGAAGGGTGTGATGTCACACCACACGAAAGGGGAAGGTGGTAATCTGTGTCTACATCCATTTCTGTGCTCTTACATGCTGTGACTGAAGTCTGTAATCTCTAATGGAAAGCTGTCTAACAGGGCAGAATACCCACCAGTGTTTTATAGATACTAAAACTAAAAGTATACTGACAAACCCTGACATAATCATTGAAATTATAAATTGTAACTGTACACTCTAAAAATGCTGGGTTAAATACAACCCATTTTAACTAGAGTGTAGTTAAAATGACTGAAATAAAAAATGAAATAAAAATAATCCTAAATAGAAGTATATAAAATACATAAAATTATACAAAGCTGATTAAAATATTCATAAATACTATAATAGTAATATAGAAATAATGCTAAAACATCACTGATACCCACCAACACGTAATTGATATATATAATGAAAGGTTGTTAATGAATCATTGCTCGTACCATCAGTGGCATGGATCTCTCTACATATAGCAGCCGCCTGCATTTTCCTCTCCTGTGTTGACATCAGAGTATGCTGAGACATGCTGTCTGTTAAAAACAAAGTTAGGGAATGTGAGTCTCCTACATTTTGGCCCTTACCATCTCACACATTTTCAGACACTACACAACAGACCGAACACATAATCACATTCATAGTCCAGCCGACTATGTGATATTTATTACACCTGCTGAAAGGCTGACACTAGCACATCCCTTTAAATAACCCCCAGCAATTAAACACAGCCCAGCAAAGGCAGCGCTCCCGTGAAGTGCGGGGGACTGTGATTCGATACGGTAGATATAGACCCAGCTGGACAGGACGCTGCTGAAGGGTGTGATGTCACACCACACGAAAGGGGAAGGTGGTAATTTGTGTCTACATCCATTTCTGTGCTCTTACATGCTGTGACTGAAGTCTGTAATCTCTAATGGAAAGCTGTCTAACAGGGCAGAATACCCACCAGTGTTTTATAGATACTAAAACTAAAAGTATACTGACAAACCCTGACATAATCATTGAAATTATAAATTGTAACTGTACACTCTAAAAATGCTGGGTTAAATACAACCCATTTTAACTAGAGTGTAGTTAAAATGACTGAAGTAAAAAATTAAATAAAAATAATCCTAAATAGAAGTATATAAAATACATAAAATTATACAAAGCTGATTAAAATATTCATAAATACTATAATAGTAATATAGAAATAATGCTAAAACATCACTGATACCCACCAACTGCAAAGATGATAATTAACAAAAAGTTTATTTTACCATTTGCATGTACAGTACCATGGTATTTACACGGTACTTCAAATAATACTACTAGTAGTTTTAATAATCTTTTGTCGTGCTTTAAATAAGTACACTTATTTTAATGTGTTAACGAACATACTAAAGCACATGTAAAGTACTTGATTATAATTTTTACTGTAGTTAATATAGGTAGTAAAATGTAATATATTTAAATGTACTAAATTGCAACTTAATCATTACAAATGGGTAATTACAAATATATTTAAATACACGACATACAAGTTTCAATAGAAATGGCAATCAAATATATTTTAGTTTGCCATAAATGATTATCAGTCAATTCAGCACTTTAACCATATTTCAAATACAATAGAAGCAATTATGAAGTTACGTATAAATATGTACTTAGTGAGTCAAAAATCACTCTAATTAAAGTTCAGCTTATTGCATTTAATATTCATTTAAACTATAATACATTTTCATTTGATTGTAATTGACATGCAGTTAAGTATCCAAAAACATTACATTCAGTTGGCACTTAAGTTTATTCTTTTAAAGTGTTTCCATAATAAGTACGACTTTTTTTTCAAAGTATAATTAAGTGTACTTCTTTTCACAAGAATATTACATAGGCAAACAAACAAACAAACAAACAAACAAACAAACAAACAAACAAACAAACAAACAAACAAACAAACAAACAAACAAACAAACAAACAAACAAACAAACAAACAAACAAACAAACAAACAAACAAACAAACAAACAAACAAACAAACAAACAAACAAACAAACAAACAAACAAACAAACAAACAAACAAACAAACAAACAAACAAACAAACAAACAAACAAACAAACAACAAACAAACATACAAACAAACAAACAAACAAACAAATAAATAAATAAATAAATGTTACCAAAAATAGTTAGGTAGGGTATACTGTGTAAACTTCATCCTCAGTATTTAGTTTAATGCATTTCAGTTAATTCTCACAACAGATTTCACAAATACAAACAGTTACAAAAACAAATGCAGTTAAGTATCCAAAAACATTACATTCAGTTGGCACTTAAGTTTATTCTTTTAAAGTGTTTCCATAATAAGTACGACTTTTTTTTCAAAGTATAATTAAGTGTACTTCTTTTCACAATAATATTACATAGGCAAACAAACAAACAAACAAACAAACAATCAAACAAACATACATACATACAAACAAACAAACAAACAAACAATCAAACAAACATACAAACAAACAAACAAACAAACAAATAAATAAATAAATAAATAAATGTTACCAAAAATAGTTAGGTAGGGTATACTGTGTAAACTTCATCCTCAGTATTTAGTTTAATGCATTTCAGTTAATTCTCACAACAGATTTCACAAATACACAAATGACATCAGTATGTGAATCCAACAGTGTGCAAATATCATATATGACCAGCATAACCCAGTTAGTGAGAGTTGACCGTTGATGAAGGCAGTCAGAAAGCTTGACAGGACTTTTAACAAACTGTACACGTGTCCCTGCTGCATGAGCGGCTGAGGCAGGGCTCTTACCTGCGCCGTGTCGAGGGGTCAGTCTGGATCTGTGCTGGTTTTCTCTCTGAGCAGGATTGGGGGGCTCTGGCCAAACGGAGGGCTGTCAGAGCGATGGCCAGCTATTAGTCTGCCGGCTTTCACTAGCATGCAGTTATAAATAGCACTGATCGCACACACAAACAGACATACGTTGACACTTTTGAGTGTGACGGAGACAGCAGGTGTCTGCTCTGGTTATGACTTCACTGTGTTTGTACAGTTCATTCATTCTTAGGTTTCAATTCGGTCAACCAAGGTTTGGTTAACATGGTCAATGGCCTAGTTTCTACTGTGAATGAGTGTAATATGATTTGCATAGTCATTTGTAATCTACTAATCAAAACTGAGGCACTATATGCAGAAATATTGCTTGATGTGACAGATGACTAATTGTATTGTGTATATGAAGTTAGATGGTTTTGTCCAGGATTCTAACACCCTCATTTCCTTCATCCTTCCCATAAAGCACAAATAAAAATGTCACTACCAGTAATGTGTCATGTGATGCCTCTTAATCAATCATTACACCGAAGATGTGAGGAAATACTTTTACAGTGTGATCACTGGTATCTTTGGACTTTTACAAGCATATCCGTGGTATTATAGTATAGGCCTACTACTATAAATAATAAAATATATTCCTAATTTATGTATATTATTATGTGGACTCATACATATTTATATAAGGCTGTAATGCAATTTAACTGACACTATAATATCCTCCAGCATATATATCCCAAAAGGCAGATTCATTGCAGAAGCCTATTTTGAACAGGGTTCAGTCTTCAATGTCAGCTGCCACATGGTTCAGTTGTATGACAAGTACGAGCTCAGGAGTCGAGCCAAGCCTCGCAAACCATTATATAACAAGACAGCAACTTGTTACAGACGGCTGGGCTGAAAATGACTCTCCCTCAGGCTTGATTTCTCACAAAATATGTGGCGTGCTCGAGTTTTTTACTCCAGAAACTCCCCAAAGAATTCAAAAAGCAACTACAGCGGAGAGCTTTTTAACATGTTACTTTAATACAAGCGCAAAGCACGGTTTTATGTCAGCCACATACAGAGCTGTAGAAAGTATAAATCAGACAAGTCACTTAATACTGAACACCTCTCTGATGCACTTGACAGTTCAACAAATCTTTTTGTATGTTGATCAGCAATATATAAATCAAACACGTCAAACTGATAACCTTCTCATAGAAAACTTCAGTAATGGAATACAGAAATAGAAGTATGAACAACTCAGATATAGCAGAAATTAACATAATTTTTAAGTGGAAAGAGAGAATGCATTGTCACATATGAAACCTC
>NW_015505641.1:125029-136922 GCF_001515645.1 Sinocyclocheilus grahami | reverse complement strand
ATGTGTGTGTACTGTGTATATTTATATGTATATATAAATACACATGTACATGTATATATTTAAGAAATATTTACACACACACACACATATATATATATTTCTTAAATATACTGTATACATGTATGTGTGTGTATTTATATATACATGTAAACAAACTTTTATTTTGGTTGCGATTTATCATTTGGACTGCCCTAAATTTCAAGTATATATTTTTTCCGTAACTTTTTACAAGTATGCTAAAGTGTACTTCTTTTGCACAAGGGGATGCATATTCACTGATCAAAATTAGTGATTGTTGTAAGTGTGAGTTTCAAAATCAAGCTGTAACACTCTGTATATTGAACATAGATAAAATGATCTTCATTAACTCAATTTCCGACTTTCATGGACCTTCATTCTGAAATATCAACTTGTCTTTATGTTTCTTTTATGTTCAGTACTAGCCATAATCATTTGACTTTACTCACTTTCCAGCAAAATTCATTTCCGTTTGATTTCACTTTCACTTACATATAAAGGGTTTCCCGGCTCTCCTTCAGCGTCTCCATGTACTGCTATCTTTGGCTTTATAGAATCTCAGTCTATGAGGCCCCATTTCCTTCGGATCACCCTGTGAAGGCCTGAGATTAGCCTCCGTCATTGACCTTTGGGGTTGACACTGTCTAAAGGGTGACCTGTATGGGACGGGACCAGCTGGTGCCGATGATGTGCTCTTGGTTGGGGACAGAAAAGTCAAAGATGATTGACTTAAACTGTCTTTTTGGTTTTTGGGCGATTCATACGCAACCTTTGCCTTCCACTCAGCCGGAGGCTCGGGTAAGAGCTTACTCTGAGCGGCATAGCGCAGGTTGGCGGCAATAGACTGCTGAATGTCCAGAAATGTAAAGGCTTCATCTACGAGCCCCAGTGGGTGGCGTGAGGCAGCTTCCCAAGGGGTGGGCGGCTTGTGACCCCTGTCTTTCCGGGCGGTCTGCCCCACAGGTGGCCGAACGGAAGCGATTTGGGATGCAAGTCTGGGTGATGGAGAAGATGAAACCGACCTGGGGTTGAAAACCGCTGCTGAAAGTCTGACCGGTGGTGACAAGGATGAACTCCTAAGTGCCTGAAATGAGCAAACGCATTCATTTGAAACAGTGGCGATAAATAATCATTGCTGCAAAACTTTTATCAGAGATAGAAAGGATCACTGATATGTGTGCAAGTGTACAAAGACAATTTTCCACCAGGGTTCCACAAAGAATGAACCGAGTGGCACTAAACAAGAAGGGTTGTGCTGCCACCATCTGTTATGATATGAACTTTTCGCAAAAACAAACAATGTGACGTTATGAGCTAAAAAAATATGGAATACTCTATTGATAACAATAATTTTAGTGAATTTGTAGTAGTAGGTTGGAAAAAAAATAAAGTTGACTAAGACTAAAATATGTATTCTTTGTATTTAAAAATGGATAAATGTATTTATTTTGTACAATAAAAATTGTATGTATTGTTTTAAGAAGCCAGTATTGCTAATATGTTAAATAAATAAGTTTCATTATTTAATTTTTTAATACCAGTAATGATTTAGTATTGACAAATATGAGTGTCATGCAGATGTTGCATATTTTTCATTTTGTCGCTGATGTTTTATAAAAAAAAACATATATGAATCAGTCTAAAGTGATATAAAAGTGACAGGTGCTCTCCTCTCCCGCATTTCACATCAAGGGACCAGAGATCACATTTCTCCAAATATAGCTCCTGGAGCAAGCCTTGCAGGGCATTCATTCATATCATTTCCACTTTCCCCCAATTATGAAGTATGTCTTATTAGCTCCTGAATAGTATGATGCAGCACAGGCCCAAATTTAGAACAATACTCATACTCCAGCTTGCCTTTAGGCATTCTTATTTTAGGCTTACAAAAGATATATATTTTCCATGCAGACAATAATTACTCTCATGCATATTCGATTTTTGGCCGAATAGAATGTAAATAATAACAGAAAATATACTGTAATTTCATATGCACCTACAAAAATATATGGATTTATGCAATCTAAAATGATCTGGTGTTAAATGCTTTTTATTAGGAGAGACTGAGGGCAATTGTAAAACTTAATTTTTTTCAATCACAGATAACGGCATTTACTTATAAGTAACTGTATTTACTGTAAATACTAACTGTATTTGCTGACTGTATCTATTTATGAAAAATGATAGTTGTTATTTTACTTACCTTATTTAACTGACAAGGAATCTACTTCTAAAAGAAAAGGACTAGGATTTTCAAAAGGAATATGAAAGCAGAGAATAGTGAGAGGTGCAAAGAAAAAATGCTTGTAAATGATTGTAAAGATGGAAGCGAGTGAAGTACATGCAAAAGCAAACAAACAAAACTGAAGACAGTAACTTTAATGGCACTGTGGTACATTTGACAAATAGTGTACTATGAAGAAAACACCACACAAAGAAATGAACAAAAGACAGCAAAAAAGAACAGAAGACTAAAAATTAACTTGTTGACTTCCTATATCTGTTTTATTTGATGTTCTTTCTAGTAGAACTGAAAAAAAAAAACCTGAACATTAATTTCTCCCTCAAAAAATAAACAAGAAATGACACAAAATCTACTTATTTTCATAAAATGTAAAAATGAAGAGCTCTCAAGCTATGTACCAGCTGTTAAACATTAAAATATTGACACTATTCAACCTACTTGAAAAAAACTCACGTACGGAGTACATTCATTTCTTCTGTTATGAAGAAAGTCTGAAACATTAATTACAATTTAGAAATATAGCAATGTTTTTTTTTCCTCAGAAAGTGAGAGTTGATTGAACTTCACTACATAAAATAGCCACCGTAATACACTCTATCTCTGTTATACAGTATCTCCTTTCACCATTGGCTCTGCCAGAAATTGTTAATACACTGTTTACTTGCATATTCCAACTATATTCATATATTTATTTCTGTCTGTCCACTGAATCATATACTTGCTTGTATGAAATTTGATACTTCATAAGCCCTTTGGAAGTCATGTTAAGCTTTTATAAATTTTAAATATGATTATATATCATTGGTTTGGTTTTAAGGATTATATCCTTAAGTACTATTGCAAATCAAGTTACTCAGTAGCCCTCATAACAGACCATTATGCCTCTCTTTCACTTTTTCACATCAAAATATTCCCCTCATTATTAAGCACTCGTTTCTCTTCTCGATCTCAATCAACACTGATTCCCTTTGACCAAAATTAAGTCTAAGCTAAGTACGAGCTTGTCTTACCTTTAGCAGGCCATGCCTTTAAAAACATATTTGTATAAAGGACTTGGCAGAGAATTCTTCTGTAAAAAAAAACCCCCATGTGATGTAATTCTGAAATGTCTATGCCCTCTTCTTTTCTGTTCTGGCAGATTTTAAAAGTCTGTTGTAACACAGTATTTCTGTTTGGAAGTATGTTTCTGCTCTACATAAAGTATCTGCACCATAGCTTAGTTGTCCTAAGGTAACAACACTGTAAAAAAAGCACTATAACATAACTATTTTTCAGGAGTGCTTGGCTTCCACACCTGGGCAGCACTCTTCTTGGCTGAAAATTTGGGCTTTGGAGCAGCAATAATACTGCCTCCTGAGGCAGAGTCAGCCCTTGCTGCTACTGGGTAAGATGGCACAACATAAGAACTAGGGGCTGGTTGGTAAGCCAGTGCAGGTCCAGCTTGATATACTGGATTAGGACCTGTCTTATAGGAGGGTGGGGAGGGCTGTTGGTATGGAGGGCTTGGTGCTTGTTGGTAGGGATTTAAAGGAGGTTGTTGGTAAGCTTGTTGGGGGTTGTATTCTTGTTGATATGGGACCTGTTGAGGATGTGGTTGATAATTATTAAGAGCATGCTGATATGTATTAGGAGGTGCTTGGTGGTAAAGGCCATCATGCATAGGTGACTGACCAGCCATCCCGTAGGGTTGCTGGGCCTGTTGTGGCATAAAACCATAAGGGGGAGGACCTTGGTTATATGCCATTTGCTGGTTTTGATTTGGAGGACCTAGTGCTTGGGCTTGAATTTGGGCCTGGGCCTCAGCTTGAGCTTGAGCTTGAGCCTGAGCTTCAGCTGCTTTTTGAGCAGCAAGCTTTTCAGCTGCCTCCTTTTCTGCAGCAAGTTTCTCTGCTGCTGGGCCATAGGTAAAAAGGGAGGAATTCAGCTGATAGGGCTGATGCTTCATGACATCAAGGACATGAAGAGGTTTTGGGGCAGGTTTTTGCTTGTCTTTGTTTTTGTTCTTGTTTGCTGTTGAAGGGCTTGAGGGTGGAGGCTGCTTGATAGCACCCGGTGGATATGATGGTGAATGAATTGGATTATATGCCAATGGTGGGGGAGCCCTGCAATTGGGTGAATATTTCCAGGAATGTGGCAAAGAAGGAGAAGGTGAAGATGGTCTTGCCTTATTCGACTGCACTGTGGTAGAATCCACAATGTACTTCTCCATTCTAGATTGCCTCTTGGCGAACAGTTCAGCTCCTTTCCCTCTCAAGGCCGGCATCTCAAATGCTGAACCAAAACCAGAGGGTGACATAGTACTACTTGTTGGAACAAGAGATGGTGCCTTTGTCCCAGTGTTATATGAATTCATTCGTCGTGGAGGAGTAGGCTGAGAAGTCTGAGTTGGACTCCATGGCTTGTTTGGTTGGGGAGGCAATTTCTGGGTTTCATTTTGGGCAATGCTGCCAACTGAACTCTGCTGGTGTTGGGATGCCCAAGCATTTACAGCTGGTTGAGACTGAGATTGTGGTGGTGCCCACTGGCTCACAGGTGGCTGTGATGCCTGCTGTTGTGGTTTCTGTGCCCATGGAGTGGCGGGAGTTGGTGGGAGTGGCTGAGCCCAGGGAGGCTGAATTTGATTCTGTACAGGTGTAAAAGAGTTCATTACTTGTTGAGGATGTTGTTGAGAAACAGGTTCTTGTCCCCACTGTGGATGTGGTTGGGACTGGGCTGGCATTGGTGGCCAAGGATTCATGGGTTGCTGCACTGGTGCTATTGGCTGAGGTGTTGGTTGAGTCTGCTGAGCCCATGGAGGCTGTGCATGAATTGGACTCTGTGGCTGAGTCCATGCATTTGCAGATGGCTGTATTGGTTCTTGCTGTTTGGCCTGAGAAACCAGGGACTGTGACTGCCTCTGAGGTTGAGCCCAAGAAGGCTGTGGCTGTTGCTGAGGGGGTGATGCCCAATGTGGCATTGCCTGTGATTGTTGGAACTGTTGTTTTTGGGTCCAAGCTGGATGTTCCTGAGCTTGATTTTGATCTTGTTGCCAAACACTGATAGATGGTTGTGCCGGCTCATGTGGCTGAGACCATGGAGCTTGTGGGGTTGACTGATTTGAACTTGGTGCCCAAGAATTGATTTGGGGCTGAGGCTGTGGTGGATGTTTGGGTGGGGGTGAAGCTTGAGGCTGTGTTACCCAAGGCTGGGATTGTGTTTTAGAAGGCACTTGCAATTGTACTTCTGGAGGACCTTGAGACTGTGTCATCCACTGTGGCTGTGTTTGAGACTGGTTTTGAGATGGGACGTGCAATTGGACCTCATTTGGACCCCAAGTACTTACTGGAATCTGCTGATGACCTTGAGCTGGAGTTGGATCCCATGATCTAACAGATGGATCTGACTGCGTAACAGGCTGTGTGACAGGAAGATCAGAATTCATTTGCAGCTGGGGTTGTTTCTCATTCCAGGTTTCTGGTTGCTGGTTCAGCTCCATTTGAGATTCTGGTTGTTTCCAGGCATTATCTGGAGGACGCTGTTCAGGACAGTGTGGAACATCATGGGATTCAGGGGCCAATGTAGGCTCTTGTTCAAACAACGTTGGGGCCCCCATTTTAGGGGCAGGAGCAGCATCAGCCTCTGTGACTGGAGCTTCTGCAGGTGCTGGGACACTGGGTTGGTCAATAGTTTCTTGTTGAGTAGACCATGGGGAAGAAGCAGGGTTAAGGTGAGGTTTAGGAGCAACTGGTGGTGGAATTTTGTGTTTCATTTTAGGAGACTGAAGAAAGTTGCAGGCTTCAGCTCCTAAGCTTAAATAATCTTCTTCTGGGCAAGACTCAAAACCTGCCTTCTTGTCTTTCTTGTTAAGGAGATTCAACAGAGCAGGATTAGGTGAGACCTTGGGAGACTCCTTGAAAGTGAACATAGGTTTATTGGCACTCCTCATCCTTGTATCTTGCAAGATACCTGTCTTGATAGCAGGTACAGATATACGCTCATCACGGGAAGCAATCTGTTCACCTTGTCCCAATGAATACCCAGACTGTTCTTGATTATCTGCACTTGATTGGGAGGAAAATGGAGCAGCCACTCTATTCTGAACTGAAAATGGTTTGACACTCCTGTTTGTGACTAATGGCTGCATTTCGTTCTGCATTTGCTGATCAAACATGCCATTCATATGATGTGAATACTGTTGCACTTGCTGTTGTTCGCAGTGTTGTTGCTGATTGTATGATTGCATGTGTTGGTACATTTTTTGTTGCTGGTAGTCTTGCTGTTGTTGGTACTGATGTTGCTGTTGCTGGTATTGTAGCTGCTGCTGGTAGTCTTGATGCTGCTGCTGCTGCTGTTGTTGATAGTACTGTTCTTGGTACTGATGATATTGTTGTTGTTGTTGTTGTTGTTGTTGTTGCTGCTTTTGTGCCGATATGCTTTGGTGTAGATTTACATCCATGTAATTCTGGGTCTCTTGTGCATGCATATAAGTGTGCTCATCTGTGTGTTGGTATGCTTTATGTGTCTCAGTCTCCTGCACCGCTTCAACAGGGATCCCCTTACGTCTCATCTCTTCATGTTCTTCTACTATGTCATCCATGCGCTGTTTGCGCTGGGCAAACATGAGGGCTCCTTTCCCTTTGGTCTCAGGTAGTGCATCCATATCCTGCTGCTTGTCAAGCTTGCGCTCTATCTCAAGTAATCCAGTATCCCAATCAAAGCTCACAATGCTTTTCTGACCTGAGGCATTGGTAAAGAAATCCTCATCAGTTTCTGTTTCACTTGTGGCTAGAACAGTGAACTCAACAGTGTGCTCCTCTTTGTCGTCTTCGTCGTCCTTATAATTTGGCTCGTCCTCACCAGTACCGTAGCTTACAAGTGTATACTTCTTGGCCCTCTGTCTATGCTTCTTAAACATCAACACCCCCTTGTTATTAGGGTTGGGGGCGGGAGCCGACAGCAGGAGAGCAATGCGCTTGCATTTGGACTTGGCCTCTTTTCTCTCCATCACTGTCTGTCTCCCCATAATATGCTTCATCCTGGTACTCAGAGGTGTATAGTTCCTGTGGCTCGTGAGGCCTGGATGGAGAAGGGATCCGGAAAGTGGTACTAACCATTTCAAAGCTCTCTTGAGGTGGACTACAGCATCTACAGGGAGGAGATCATAGTAAAATCACATCATTTGCAGTTAATCCATCCAATCAAACCCCAAGACTTCTTTATCAAGCAAATCATTTATCAAAAATAACAAAACTACCTTAGTTTTCAGTTACCCTTTGGAGTTTTCAGTACCAATTTATGTGAAACTCATATTAGTGTCTAATTAATCTAAATGTATCTAGGTGAGAGATTCTGTTTTTGATTTTGTGAGTACACAGTGGGTGATTTGGTACATGTTTGGTATTTCAAAGGTCAAGATAGGCATAAACAAGACATTTCATAAACTATACTATAAAAATGCAAATAGCTATACAATTTAATGCATGCATCACAATATGTTGCATTTGGTCTAGAATGACAGAAGAGGTGGGGCTTAAATATTGCATTAGCATTTAATGCTTCTAGCTTGAAATGAAAGAGCCATTTCCTTTTTGCCTAAAAAAAATTTGCACAAAGTAAAGCAAAGAGGCAACCAGAGTGCATCAAGGAACATTTGTCCAAGCAATAAAATACCTTTTGACAAGCAGCTGTAGACAGTCAGCTGAGGCCTCAATGAGATCAATAGCTTCTGAGAGATTGAGGTTTGAGCAAGGCTTTCCATTCACTGACACCAGCTCATCATTCTCACACAATCCAGCTACGGCAGCGGGACTACCGTCCTCTATCTATAAGATAGATAATAATCATGCATGTATTAAAGGGTAACTTAACCTAAAAGTAAGGGGTATGTAGACATTTAAATGTATAAAAAATAAAAAGTGATTTTAGTAAAAGTATCGTAGTGGCTTAAAGAGATAGTTCACCGAAAAATGAAAATCAATACTACAAGTTATATATTTTTTTCTCAGCCATGTATAATACTGTACATGGATGAAAAAATAACTATAAGCCCATCCTTGGTTCATAGACAGTGTATCTTAATTTAGACCAAGTGCCACTAATTTACGCATCACACAGTGGGTGATTTGGTACATGTTTGGTATTTCAAAGGTCAAGATAGGCATAAACAAGACATTTCATAAACTATACTATAAAAATGCAAATAGCTATACAATTTAATGCATGCATCACAATATGTTGCATTTGGTCTAGAATGACAGAAGAGGTGGGGCTTAAATATTGCATTAGCATTTAATGCTTCTAGCTTGAAATGAAAGAGCCATTTCCTTTTTGCCTAAAAAAAATTTGCACAAAGTAAAGCAAAGAGGCAACCAGAGTGCATCAAGGAACATTTGTCCAAGCAATAAAATACCTTTTGACAAGCAGCTGTAGACAGTCAGCTGAGGCCTCAATGAGATCAATAGCTTCTGAGAGATTGAGGTTTGAGCAAGGCTTTCCATTCACTGACACCAGCTCATCATTCTCACACAATCCAGCTACGGCAGCGGGACTACCGTCCTCTATCTATAAGATAGATAATAATCATGCATGTATTAAAGGGTAACTTAACCTAAAAGTAAGGGGTATGTAGACATTTAAATGTATAAAAAATAAAAAGTGATTTTAGTAAAAGTATCGTAGTGGCTTAAAGAGATAGTTCACCGAAAAATGAAAATCAATACTACAAGTTATATATTTTTTTCTCAGCCATGTATAATACTGTACATGGATGAAAAAATAACTATAAGCCCATCCTTGGTTCATAGACAGTGTATCTTAATTTAGACCAAGTGCCACTAATTTACGCATCACAACAGCTGCATGTCAAATGACTAAACAGTACTACCGGCCAAAGCACGTCAATGAGCCATTAGCCTCGCAAAGAGAAGCAGAGACACATCAACATAAGATTTAATATCAGCCATCTGTAACTTTGAGGGCATCACAAATCAACTCTGCTATAAGGTCAAGTCATAAAGCAGAGTTACACCTGAACTGAAATTGACATTGATGTTAAATAGCATATAAATAGCTTGTGTGCATACTGTTGAATGACAGTTCTTGGATTCTGGGCATCAGTAAACAGATGGCAATATTACAATTTTAGCGTTGTATTTAACCCAGCATTTTTTAGAGTGTAGCAATCGTACTTGTGACCACAGTAACTCTTATTTAAACTTCAGGGGTGACAATAAACAAGACATTTTCTTTTGAATACTGATTGTAATATTCACTCTTTGATGTTTTCTCCAATTTTGGATGAAGTTTGACTGCATGCCTTACATGCTTTTAAACAGTGCATGCATGAATAACAACACTACATGTAGCAGATAAAAAACGGCATACATCATGTAAATACTGAGTATGATACATTTCTGTTTATGTAAGGAAACAACAGAAATGCAGCTTCAGCCTTTATGGTATTTGTCGAAATAAATACTGTAGATCTATGTCATACTGTTTATGAGAAGACACTGCGAAAAGTAAAAACATGCACTTGGTCTCATGTATAGAAGTTTACTTAATAGTATTAAATGTTCACTTGTAGTGTACTTCAACTCTAAAAAAAAAGCACATTCAGCAGAACACTTTAACCATATTTCAAAGCTAACAGAATAGTAATTATGAAATGACATATACAGACTTCAGTTCTACTTAAAGGGATAGTTCACCCAAAAATGAAAATTTTGAATTTTTTTACTCTCCGTCATGTTGTTCCAAACCTGTATGAATTCTTCTTTTGAAAAAAAAAAAAATGATAAAAATAAGATATTTTGAAGAATGTTGGTAATCAAAGAGTTGCGGGTAGCCATTGACTTTGGAAGATAAAAATACTATAAAAGTCAATGGTGACCAAAAACTGTTTTGTTACACACATTTTTCAAAATACCTTCTTTTGTGCTCAACAGAAAATAAATAAATAATGACAACATTTTCATTTTTGGGTGAACTATGCTTTTGAGTGTGTAAATTTTTTTTTTTGAAAAGTTCAGCTAACTGCATATAATATAAATTTGCACGTGTTTTAGTATGTTAGTGAACAAATCAAAAATAAGTGCAATCCTTTAAAGATTAACAACAATTTAAAGATCAAGAAAAGATCAAGATATTTGGGATTATTACAAAGTGCACTTTTTTAAAAATGTAATATTAAGTGGGTTAAGAAACAGTTGTGGAAGTTTAATTGTTTAAGTACACTTTAGTTGCCTTTTAATTCATTAAAGGGGGGGGGGGGGACAATGCTGTTTAATGCATTCAGAGTTGTTTACACTGTTAAAGAGTTGGATTCACTCTAAAAATCTTAGGCGTCCAGCAATTTGGACGTATGATGGAGTATTTCTGTGCCAAAATTCTCACTTCCGGGTTCGTACAAGTTGAGTTTTTTTTCGATCGTGGCTCTTCATGACGTAGACGAGGGTGGAACTCCTTATATGGGCATTTCTCCCGGAAGAGCGCAGTGTTGCCAATTTAGCGACTTTGTCGCTAGATTTAGCGACTTTTCAGACCCTTTGGCGACTTTTTTTTTTCCAAAAAAGCGACTAGCCACAAATCTAGCGACTTCTTGGACAAACCTTAGCGAGTCTCTGTGATCGCTGGTACTGACGCAACGGTGCGAGGTCAGCGCACACACACCTCTCTCTCTGCGTCTGCTCTTTTCAGCGAGCCTTCAGTTAAAATAGATATATTATGTTGCTTCTCTAATTTTACATGCAAATATAGCTGAAATCACAGCACAGGAATTGTCTGTGTCTTGTCTTTTCTTATGTGCGTTTCATTTCATCAGACGATGGCTCAAATATAAAGCAGGATTTTTGTGCAGATTAACACCTTGGAAGGGAGAGCTGGTTATGTAGTCTTAAAGGGCCGCATTTCAGTCACTATTTCATGTTTATTCTGTTGTCTTGACAACAGAAACAGTAATATATATAAATGAAAACAGTTTTATTGATAATTTGGCTGCGTTAAAATACAGTATGTGAGCACAGAGAGACATTTAGCGACTTTTCAAACTGGCTTTAGCTACTTTCTATTGAAAGAAGTTGGCAACACTGCCGCGCATGCATCGACCAGAGAGCGAGAGCGAGAGCGAGATCGCGCCCATCAACGCGCTTCATCCGGCGGCAGCGCTGCACGAGACTCGCTCGGGAAGAATGTCTCCAAATAAGTGTGTTTTTGGTTGTAAGGGAAAGATAACTTTGTTCAGCTTCCTAAAGAACCCAGCATTGGATACAGTTTGTTTTTCTAGAGCAGCAAGTGTGTTTGTTGACGAAGGTTTTATAAACAAGGCCCAGTTCAAGCTGGATTTGCACATTGTTTGATACTGAAAGATGGAGCGGTCCCAGCTATAAAAGATCCCGGTCATGATTCAGAACTGCAGACGATGAGTGAAACAGCATCAAATGTCTGTTTTGTTGGCATTAGGCGCCCAAGTGCTCGTCACTCTTTAGCTCCGCCCACGTCCTCGGCTTTTTCCGGAGAGAATCGTAAAACTGTATCTTTCTTTTATAAATATGATCAAACTAAAGACTTTTTGGAGATATGAAGGATGCAGTACTACTCTATAGGTACTCAAGATTAACACAAGATTGGGTGAAACTGTGTGTGTTATGCCCC
>NW_015505641.1:119990-124488 GCF_001515645.1 Sinocyclocheilus grahami | reverse complement strand
TTTTTTTTTTAAATAGCCTTTGTGCACAGCCAGCCTTGTACTCTTCTAGGTTCAAAAAATTGTTGTCCATAAAATGCGTTGCACAAATTCGAACACCTGGGTTGTGCTGTTCTGTTGTAAATAAATCTTAACCAATGATTCCTAATTGCATCTACTTCCGGAAGGCCAAATAAAATGCTTTTGGTTTTGCACTGAAACACACAGCGTCTCCCTGACATGCTGCATCAACACCACGCCTTCTTTCTTTGCGTGCACATTTGGGCGGCATATATGCTAATATTTCCACATAGTGAGGTAGATATGTGGGGGCGTGTTAGAACGAGCCGTTTTAGGTAGGTGTGGCTGACTCAACTTTATTAAAGAATATCTCTTTGGATTTGAGACTTTAATCTTTGCAACTTTACAGATCTTCTTTATGCACCAAGAGCTTGTAACACTCCAAAGAGAAAGGAAAACTTGAAATCGCATCATATGACCCCTTTAAAAACACTGCAAACATTGTGCCAATACAGTTGCAATACTGTATTAAAAAAAGTAGAATGTGCTTAAACAAAAAGCCAAAATGCTATTTAGAAAATAAGTTCATGCAAGTGGTAAGAATGAGTGTATAAAGCAGAAAATCTGGAAAAAGTACGTTTTGAAAAACTGCTGCTTCAAAGAAACCATAAGCATTCGTTATTCAACACTTTGAATTTCTTTTGTTTGAAAGCAAGGCTGATTGCGTTATAGGGCATTTGTTACATGGAAAAAAGTACATTTTAAATGTTACGTTTTGGAAGAGAAAGTCAAAAGCACAATTAGTTTTGTTCCCATAACCACACCGAGTAAATGCAGCGTGCTGGAAAGTTCTCTCGGCTACTTCTGCCTCCTACAACTTAAAGCAATTATCTTTCAGTGTTTCCAACAGACATTTCAGGTAAAATGAACCATGATGGTCTACAGACAGTCAGCTTCCCATTGTTAAATCCACATTAGCCGTAAATGGTGGACTTTCATATACTTGTGCTGGGTGAGTTGATTAGCAGTTTACCACAGCACACAGGAGTGAATCCAACTGTAATGTTGATAGCTAAATGACTTAAGTGTAAATATAACTCTTTACTACAGATTGCTGGATGCCTTCCATAGGTCTAACGGTTCATTATGAAAATGTTTTTATACGTGCATGTTCAAAGGCAATCTGTACTTTTAATGAACTCACATTGGGCCCTTTGTATATGCCAAAAGATCCATGATGTGCTCTACTTGTACGACAGAATATAAAAGCAGACCATTAGCAAACTAAAGGCTTTTACCATTATAAGGCAATGCTGCACATTATATACAGTATGAGATATAAACATAATACACATAAACTAATGCAGAAATACCCTTGTGAAAAAGATAATGTAAGATAATGTTGCAGATAATGTAATATTACTTAAATAAAAGGCCACTTAAGTGTACTTAAAAAGAGACACTTTGATTCTTAGCATACTTAAGTAGACTTTTAAAAAGCGCAGTTTGTAATAATGTTACATTATAAGTTTTATTTTAAAGTAAATAAAAAAAAAATAGTTTTAATAACATTTTGTAGTGGTTTAAAGAAGTACACTTATTTTGATGTGTTGGCTAACATACTGAAGCAAAGTTAATATATTTTAAATGTATTAAACATTATTACAAAAGTGCAATTGCAAATACATTTTTACATAGTTTCTATAGAAACAACATTGAAGTATATTTTAGTTTAGCATAAATGCTTGTCTAGTTTATTCAGCAGAACACTTTAACTATATTTCAAAGGCAATAGAGTTATGAAATTACATGTAAAGATGTACTGACGTCCTAGTTAAATGGGTAAAACAGCTAATTGAATCTAATATGCATTTAAACAAAAATGGATTTTAATTTAATTGGAATTAACATGCAATTAATTCTTTAAAAATATATTATTTCCACAATAGGTACCATTTTTAAGTACTGAACACCATGAACACCATGACCTCCATTATGTATCACACTGAACAGCTGTTTATCATGAACAGTATTTCTCAGATGACTTCAGATTCACGTCTAGTCTGTTATTGTTGATTTTTTTGGTCAGTTCTACTGAATAGCAATATAATTACCATATTTACCAGGGCATTACTTTTGGTATGCTACATATTATCAGTTACACTGCTGGACTCAAAATTGTAGAAGCAACCTGTGTAACACTCTGTAATCTATTTTATGTGAAGAGGTACACTGTAAAAAATGATATTTTGGTAAATAAAACAAAAATGATTGGATTATGTTTTGCAAGAAAATACTATTTCTGTCTTGAAAATGTCATGTTTAATTCAATGTGTTACTTGGTGTTTCTTTGTAGTTTCTTGAGAGGTTTACTAATCCTACAACAATTTTATTTCGGGTCTTCTAATCTGTGTGGCTTTCCAAGAGTGCTGATATTTAATAGCATTTGTAATGTTCCAGGAAAAAAAAATATATTAAAAAAAAAAAAAAAAAAAAAAAGAAGAACAATAAAAACAATGGTATCAAGTGTTTGCATCTAGTTGATTTTTTTAAATCATATTTTCAAAATGTATTTATTCAAATTCCATAGAATCAGCACAAAACTGTTAATTGTGAAAACAATTAAATTTTAAAAAGTACGTATATATACATGATATAAAAACGGCTAGTTGTAGGCCAAGAAAATGAAAATTCTATCATCATTTACTCAGCCTCCACTCATTCCACACCAAACAGTTGACGGCAGCCATTGACTATATAGTATATGGAAGTCAGTGGCTACTGTCAACTGTTTGGTTACCAACATTCTCCAAAATCTCTTCTTTTGTGCTCAATAGAAGAAAGAAACTCGTACAGCTTTGGAACAACTTGAGGGTGAGTAATGACGACAGAACTTTCATTTTTGGGTGAACTGTCCCTTTAAGTATATTAGTTTGTTTGTTAAAACTGTGTAGTCCAAATGAATGGAAATGTTATATGCAATTAAAATACATAATCTTAAATATTAGGCCTAAATTGCTTGGTGTGAGTAACTGAGCATAGTAAAAACAACACTTTTAAAAATGTATTTCACCACTGAGCATAAAATGTTTTTTCTCTGTTTAAATAACGTATTTCATAGCCATGAAGAGCTTTTAAACTTGTTAAGCCGTTACATATACAAAGCATTTAAGTATGATCACGTCTCCACGGGATGAGAGGTTGTGTTGAGGGTGGTGCTGATTATTTCCATATAAATATTCCATATAAATCATTTTGAATACAACTTGAAACATTCAAAATATGCACATGTTCTAAGTTGGCACTCACAAAACTTGCTGAAGAAGTTTTACTAATTCGCACATTATCACTAAATCAATGTTTCCTGATAATTCCAGCTGCTGGAAACTAACAGTTTAGATTCTTGATATCTATGATGACAGATTGCATGAACTTGGCCAACAAACTTTGTTAGCTTTGCTGTGGCCATATAAGGACCCTTGCTCAAGTCTGGGACAGGCAGAGCCTACGCAGCACAGATCTGCCTGTAAAATTCAGCTAAAGAAAAACAACTTTGCCAGTGAACATTTATCAAAACAACTGGCCGATTTCAACTTCGCGGGTGGCCCCTAAGATATGTTGTCATTATGCAAGAATCCAACTCAAGGTTTGTTTACAACATTTCCCAAGTGTCCAGCAAAGACAGTCAACCATCATTGTTTTGTGTTATTTAACTGTACAAGAAAACTACATTTATATAAAACCTTAAGTTTTGACAATTAGGCCCAGCTTCGTGCTTACAATTATGATAAAAATGTATCACTTTTCTCCAAGAGCAAAGCTTTCAAGATGCCTAAATGTAACATAAACTTAAGAAAACTAAGATGAGCTGCTGGTTTTATTTGATCCAAGCTGGTGTAAATCTAATAAACCAATAGGCGTCCTAGTCTGACCAGTTCAAAAAGTGCCAAAACCCCAACTAAAGACCAGAAAACCAGCAGGGTCTTCTGAAAGTCTATTTGTGTGTTTAATTATATATATATATAAAAAAAAATGAGACAAACTGGAGAAACGACCATGATAAAAGAACAGACTACAATGGATATGCGTCATCGTCACCAGGTACGCTGCCAGCCTACTATAAACTGCGTTATTATTAAATCATCCTCATCATAACAGTAGCCTGTAGTCTCACCTCAAGCAGCTGGATTTGATGTTGAGGGTCTTGAGTGCTCTGGCTGAGTGTGAATCCCCAGGGCGTTACGCATGAAAACTCACCCGTGCCCATCCTCCTGCAGCTGTCCTCCAGTCTGAGAGAAGTCAAGCTTCTCCTGTGTCATATCTGAGGCTGCCTTCGGTGGGTGTAAAGCCAAAACAGCTGGAGTCCGGCCCTCTTTTCGGCGTCATTCTTGAGAGACCATCCTGAGCAGAGTGTTCTTTTACTCGTGACAAAACGCAAATGCATTCAGAGTGATGAAAAGCTCCTGGATGAGGAATATCTCTTGGCAACCCTTGTGAAAAA
>NW_015505641.1:116487-118271 GCF_001515645.1 Sinocyclocheilus grahami | reverse complement strand
CTCTTCTAGGTTCAAAAAATTGTTGTCCATAAAATGCGTTGCACAAATTCGAACACCTGGGTTGTGCTGTTCTGTTGTAAATAAATCTTAACCAATGATTCCTAATTGCATCTACTTCCGGAAGGCCAAATAAAATGCTTTTGGTTTTGCACTGAAACACACAGCGTCTCCCTGACATGCTGCATCAACACCACGCCTTCTTTCTTTGCGTGCACATTTGGGCGGCATATATGCTAATATTTCCACATAGTGAGGTAGATATGTGGGGGCGTGTTAGAACGAGCCGTTTTAGGTAGGTGTGGCTGACTCAACTTTATTAAAGAATATCTCTTTGGATTTGAGACTTTAATCTTTGCAACTTTACAGATCTTCTTTATGCACCAAGAGCTTGTAACACTCCAAAGAGAAAGGAAAACTTGAAATCGCATCATATGACCCCTTTAAAAACACTGCAAACATTGTGCCAATACAGTTGCAATACTGTATTAAAAAAAGTAGAATGTGCTTAAACAAAAAGCCAAAATGCTATTTAGAAAATAAGTTCATGCAAGTGGTAAGAATGAGTGTATAAAGCAGAAAATCTGGAAAAAGTACGTTTTGAAAAACTGCTGCTTCAAAGAAACCATAAGCATTCGTTATTCAACACTTTGAATTTCTTTTGTTTGAAAGCAAGGCTGATTGCGTTATAGGGCATTTGTTACATGGAAAAAAGTACATTTTAAATGTTACGTTTTGGAAGAGAAAGTCAAAAGCACAATTAGTTTTGTTCCCATAACCACACCGAGTAAATGCAGCGTGCTGGAAAGTTCTCTCGGCTACTTCTGCCTCCTACAACTTAAAGCAATTATCTTTCAGTGTTTCCAACAGACATTTCAGGTAAAATGAACCATGATGGTCTACAGACAGTCAGCTTCCCATTGTTAAATCCACATTAGCCGTAAATGGTGGACTTTCATATACTTGTGCTGGGTGAGTTGATTAGCAGTTTACCACAGCACACAGGAGTGAATCCAACTGTAATGTTGATAGCTAAATGACTTAAGTGTAAATATAACTCTTTACTACAGATTGCTGGATGCCTTCCATAGGTCTAACGGTTCATTATGAAAATGTTTTTATACGTGCATGTTCAAAGGCAATCTGTACTTTTAATGAACTCACATTGGGCCCTTTGTATATGCCAAAAGATCCATGATGTGCTCTACTTGTACGACAGAATATAAAAGCAGACCATTAGCAAACTAAAGGCTTTTACCATTATAAGGCAATGCTGCACATTATATACAGTATGAGATATAAACATAATACACATAAACTAATGCAGAAATACCCTTGTGAAAAAGATAATGTAAGATAATGTTGCAGATAATGTAATATTACTTAAATAAAAGGCCACTTAAGTGTACTTAAAAAGAGACACTTTGATTCTTAGCATACTTAAGTAGACTTTTAAAAAGCGCAGTTTGTAATAATGTTACATTATAAGTTTTATTTTAAAGTAAATAAAAAAAAAATAGTTTTAATAACATTTTGTAGTGGTTTAAAGAAGTACACTTATTTTGATGTGTTGGCTAACATACTGAAGCAAAGTTAATATATTTTAAATGTATTAAACATTATTACAAAAGTGCAATTGCAAATACATTTTTACATAGTTTCTATAGAAACAACATTGAAGTATATTTTAGTTTAGCATAAATGCTTGTCTAGTTTATTCAGCAGAACACTTTAACTATATTTCAAAGGCAATAGAGTTATGAAATTACATGTAAAGATGTACTGAC
>NW_015505641.1:92676-116237 GCF_001515645.1 Sinocyclocheilus grahami | reverse complement strand
TATTTTATGTGAAGAGGTACACTGTAAAAAATGATATTTTGGTAAATAAAACAAAAATGATTGGATTATGTTTTGCAAGAAAATACTATTTCTGTCTTGAAAATGTCATGTTTAATTCAATGTGTTACTTGGTGTTTCTTTGTAGTTTCTTGAGAGGTTTACTAATCCTACAACAATTTTATTTCGGGTCTTCTAATCTGTGTGGCTTTCCAAGAGTGCTGATATTTAATAGCATTTGTAATGTTCCAGGCAAATAAAATATATTAAAATACAAAAAAAAAAAAAAAAAGAAGAACAATAAAAACAATGGTATCAAGTGTTTGCATCTAGTTGATTTTTTTAAATCATATTTTCAAAATGTATTTATTCAAATTCCATAGAATCAGCACAAAACTGTTAATTGTGAAAACAATTAAATTTTAAAAAGTACGTATATATACATGATATAAAAACGGCTAGTTGTAGGCCAAGAAAATGAAAATTCTATCATCATTTACTCAGCCTCCACTCATTCCACACCAAACAGTTGACGGCAGCCATTGACTATATAGTATATGGAAGTCAGTGGCTACTGTCAACTGTTTGGTTACCAACATTCTCCAAAATCTCTTCTTTTGTGCTCAATAGAAGAAAGAAACTCGTACAGCTTTGGAACAACTTGAGGGTGAGTAATGACGACAGAACTTTCATTTTTGGGTGAACTGTCCCTTTAAGTATATTAGTTTGTTTGTTAAAACTGTGTAGTCCAAATGAATGGAAATGTTATATGCAATTAAAATACATAATCTTAAATATTAGGCCTAAATTGCTTGGTGTGAGTAACTGAGCATAGTAAAAACAACACTTTTAAAAATGTATTTCACCACTGAGCATAAAATGTTTTTTCTCTGTTTAAATAACGTATTTCATAGCCATGAAGAGCTTTTAAACTTGTTAAGCCGTTACATATACAAAGCATTTAAGTATGATCACGTCTCCACGGGATGAGAGGTTGTGTTGAGGGTGGTGCTGATTATTTCCATATAAATATTCCATATAAATCATTTTGAATACAACTTGAAACATTCAAAATATGCACATGTTCTAAGTTGGCACTCACAAAACTTGCTGAAGAAGTTTTACTAATTCGCACATTATCACTAAATCAATGTTTCCTGATAATTCCAGCTGCTGGAAACTAACAGTTTAGATTCTTGATATCTATGATGACAGATTGCATGAACTTGGCCAACAAACTTTGTTAGCTTTGCTGTGGCCATATAAGGACCCTTGCTCAAGTCTGGGACAGGCAGAGCCTACGCAGCACAGATCTGCCTGTAAAATTCAGCTAAAGAAAAACAACTTTGCCAGCGAACATTTATCAAAACAACTGGCCGATTTCAACTTCGCGGGTGGCCCCTAAGATATGTTGTCATTATGCAAGAATCCAACTCAAGGTTTGTTTACAACATTTCCCAAGTGTCCAGCAAAGACAGTCAACCATCATTGTTTTGTGTTATTTAACTGTACAAGAAAACTACATTTATATAAAACCTTAAGTTTTGACAATTAGGCCCAGCTTCGTGCTTACAATTATGATAAAAATGTATCACTTTTCTCCAAGAGCAAAGCTTTCAAGATGCCTAAATGTAACATAAACTTAAGAAAACTAAGATGAGCTGCTGGTTTTATTTGATCCAAGCTGGTGTAAATCTAATAAACCAATAGGCGTCCTAGTCTGACCAGTTCAAAAAGTGCCAAAACCCCAACTAAAGACCAGAAAACCAGCAGGGTCTTCTGAAAGTCTATTTGTGTGTTTAATTATAAAAAAAAAAAAGAGACAAACTGGAGAAACGACCATGATAAAAGAACAGACTACAATGGATATGCGTCATCGTCACCAGGTACGCTGCCAGCCTACTATAAACTGCGTTATTATTAAATCATCCTCATCATAACAGTAGCCTGTAGTCTCACCTCAAGCAGCTGGATTTGATGTTGAGGGTCTTGAGTGCTCTGGCTGAGTGTGAATCCCCAGGGCGTTACGCATGAAAACTCACCCGTGCCCATCCTCCTGCAGCTGTCCTCCAGTCTGAGAGAAGTCAAGCTTCTCCTGTGTGATATCTGAGGCTGCCTTCGGTGGGTGTAAAGCCAAAACAGCTGGAGTCCGGCCCTCTTTTCGGCGTCATTCTTGAGAGACCATCCTGAGCAGAGTGTTCTTTTACTCGTGACAAAACGCAAATGCATTCAGAGTGATGAAAAGCTCCTGGATGAGGAATATCTCTTGGCAACCCTTGTGAAAAAGAAGTAAACTTGAACATACTTTCAAAAAAAAAGTGCAGAAATAATAGAAGCTATACTTAAGTATCTAAATGTGTGTTGACTCTGTAGCAGCCCTGTACAGTATTCAAAACATGAAATCTAATAGAGAAGATTTAATGCTAGAAATCCATCAAAATTGATTTCGATTGCGGAGGCTTCAGGTAGATGTGAGATTCTGCTGGGTACCTGCTCATGTAAATATAAAAGGGACAAAATAGCAAAGAAATCAACCAGGGCGAGCGATATTATAAATGTTCCCTTTGGTAAAAGGAGAAGCTAAGGCAATAATTAAAAAAGAAATGATGTCGAAATGGCAGGACAGATGGGACATGGATAATAGTGGAAGGAAATATTATAGTATACCGAAATTTATCAACGCACGGGGTGTGAATGGAAGGAATAGAAGGGAGGAGTCAGTTCTAACCAGGCTGAGGTTTGACCACACAGGGTTAAATAAAACATTGTTTTTGTTAGGTAAAAGTCAATCAGATGAATGTATGGAATGTAAAATCACAGAAGATGCAGAACATATATTGTTACATTGTAGGAAGTATAGGGAAGAGAGGATTCGATTAAACCAAAAGATAAGCCAGACAGGAAGAAAATGGAGCCTTGAGGGTGTTTTGGGAACAACAGGAGAGAAGGGGTTAAAGATGCACAGGATGCTGTTGTGGAATATCTGAAGGATACAGGGGTATATTATAGGATTTGGATAGTAGTGGTATAATATTTATTTATTATTATTATTTTTTTCTGATAATGTAAAGTGCATTCATTGAGATATAAGCCATGCTGCATACTCCGATACAGTAGGTGGCGGTATGCACCTGATAAGTCATGGTTGCAATCCACCATAAAACTAACAAGAAGAAGAAGAAGTAACTAAATGTAATGATAAATGCAGTCAATTGGAATTCAAATGAATTCGTTTAAATTGATATTTGGGAACTTTCGAGTAGTACTTTTTTGATCCACTTAAGTAGGACTTAAGTACATTTTTATTTGCAATTTTATAATTACTTCCACTGTTTTTGAAATATGGTTAAAGTACTGTTGAATGTAGGCCATAATGACCAAATGAAAAATGTCTTCCTTTATCAGGCTAATAACTATTACGTTATTAGTACGTTGTTTTTTAAGTTGTCTAAAATTAATATTTATTTAGTTAGTTAGTATTTGTAGAACCGTGTCCTCCTCAAATACATTAAAATAAAATAATATTGGTCAAACTAATGCTTTATTTATGCGAGCATTTCCACTTTTGTTGTTTCCTGAATTGTTTTGTTGTTTAATTATTGCTGAAAAACCAAAGGCTTATAACACATCTTAAATACAAACGTTTTGAGATTTATTTATTTACTTACATAAGATACTAATTTTTCATATTTTACACTATAAGGTATTCTTCTCAAATCAAAGTCAGTTAACAGCTTGTTTCCATTGTGACTATGGACTATGGTCCTATTGCACTTTTAATGAAGTCAGTTATTGAAGTCTCACAGAACTAGAGCCAAAGGAGTGCCACTGTTAATCAAGATGTTCATTAGCAAAATCAGATTAAATCAATCAGAGGAGCAAGACCAGAATATTTTACATGCTTAATGCCACTGTTCATACATCCACTAAAAGAGCTTACTTATTATACTGCAGTATAATAAACTTGACAGATCAATTTGGAATAAAAGGACCGAGGAAGACTAGATCTAAGGGTCAGGATTAGTCTATCAAAGACCAACAGAGAAAAAGAACTGCTCTACACTCTTAAAAATAAAGGTGCTTCACGATGCCATAGAAGAACCTTTTTGTCTAAACGGTTCCATTAAGAACCTTTAACATCTGAAGAACCTTTCTGCTTCACAAAAGCTTCTTTGTGGCGAAAGAAGGTTCTTCAGATTATAAAAAGGTAAGAAAGAGATGGTTCTTTAAAGAACCTTTGTCTGAATGGTTCTTTGTGGAACCAAAAATGGTTCTTCTATGGCATCGCTGTGAAGAACCTTTTGAAGCACCTTTTATTTTAAGAGTGTACTTCAGAAAATGCAGACTCAAAGCACCAAAGCCAAATGATTACAGACTTTACATTTACATATCTTATAGCTATGAGATATCCTTGTGAAAAATAAGTGTGCTTAATTGTATTGAATGTATATTTCAAATCTTAAACGTCTAAAATATAATGAAATAAAAGTCCACTTAAGTATACTTTAATGTATTTTTATTTGACATAAAATATACATAGAATCATTGTTTTAATAATCCTTTGTCATGCTTTAAATAAATACACAGAAATGGATGTGTAGCCTTATTAAGCACATGTAAAGTACTTGATTATAAGTTTAACCATAGTGTGGCATTCCATATTACATTTAAAGTTAATATATATTAAATGTACTAAATTGCAACGCCCTCATTACAAATATATGACATACAACTTTCAATAGAAATTACAGTAAAGTATGTTTTAGTTGACCAAACACTTGTCAATACATTCAGCAGTACACTTTAACCATATTTCAAAGATAACAGAATTGTGAAATTACACAAAAAGACGTACTTAAGTGGGTCAAAAAGCACTCTAATGTACCTTATAATGTCTTCAGGATCCCTCACAAAATACAAAGTATTATAACTGTAACAATACTTTCCATAGTGACTTGTATACTGTCCAGTGTTGGGGGTAACGCGAGTTACGTAATCAGATTACTTTTTTCAAGTAACTAGTAAAGTAACGCATTACTTTTTAATTTACAAGAGAATATAGCGTATTGTAACTACGCGCACTGTAGGCCTGTAATCACCTTGTAAAATGCGAGTTACTTGAGTGCAAAAAAGAGCTGCAATAAAACCTGTTTGTTGATCAAATGCATTGGTAAAGCAATATTATATTTTAGAAAACCATACTTGACATTTTACTGATTTGTTTGAAATAAACACAAAGTATCACCTTTTAGTCTACATGGGAAATTCCCTGCATGAACCATCACGTTTTCTTTTTTTATTAATGTCTATTTGTTTTTAATGCCAGTTATGTACAGTAGACTCGTTATGTGTTGCATTTTAAATTATTAAGTATTTTTTTGCCACCCTGTTTTGTTGTTTTAGGCCATTTTTGATAAACTTGTAATCATCACGTGGCCTTCTATTTTATTACCAGTATTAAGGGTCATATGATGCTTTTTTTAAAGATCATTATTTGGTGTATTTGGTGTAACAGAATATGTTGACATGCTTTAATGTTCAAAAAACACATAATTTTTCAAATACTGTACATTATTGTAGGTCCTCTATGCCCCGCTTCTCTCAAACGCTTCGTTTTCTACAAAGTCCCTCCTTCCGACAAGCGCAGTCTGCTCTGATTGGCCAGCTGACCCAGTGCACTGTGATTGGCCGAACACCACAAGCACTCGTCGGAAATGTAACTCCCCTTACCATAATCGCAAGCTTCATCTTTCAAAATAAATGTAAAGACAGAACCCGAAAGGGGAACAGAGTGGCGTGACAGACACAGTGATGAAGCTGGTATGTGTTTGCAGTACACAAGCCACGGTTAAGACAGCTGACTCCACTGTGATGTGACCCTGTCTCTCTCTCTCTCTCTTGCGCGCTCTCTCTCTCTCTCTCTCTGGCTTGCTCGCTCGCGCACACACACACACACGATGCGCAAAACTCCGCATTTGAACAGTCAATAGCAAATACTTAAACTAAACTTCAGGGATCTTATCTATGCACAATCAGCTTGTAACACTCCAAAGAGAAAGGAAAACTTGAAATCGCATCATATGACCACTTTAAAACTGGTGCATTTTAGAGTAACAAACAAGAGTTTAATAGCTCAGATAGGTTGGTTAAGTTAACATTAACGATATTTACAGTTAAGAACTTTAAAATATACAGTTACCATAATGATGGCAGTTTTAATGTTAATTAATTTGAGGGTTGAATACAATAGTCGAACCATTATATTCATATATGGCCGATTGTGTTATCATGAACTAAAGTTCATGAACAAAGTTCCTGATCACACGTGCTTAGGGTTGAGGTAATCATATCAGGTAAACTCTAAACTGTAGAAAACATTTCATTATCTCATCATTTTACAACAAACTGCTTCTGGGTGCTTAGTTAATTGTATTGAGTGTGCACTTGTGGAATACCTCAAGTTTTTTTTTTTTTAAGTTAAGATAATATAAATTAAGTAAAATGCTGCTTGAGTGTACTTAAAAAAGAGACACTTTTATGACTGCTTCTTAACACATTAAAGTACACTTTTAAAAAGTGCACATTGTAATGTCAAATTAAAATGTAAGATGTCATTCTTTAAAAAAGTACACTTATTTTGATGTGTTGACTAACATATTTAAGCTCGGTTTCACAAACGGGGCTTATCTTAAGCCAGGACTAGACCTTAGTTAAATTAAGATATTTAAGCAACTTTTACAAAAATGCCTTCGAAGAAAACATTACAGGTGTGCATCTTGACAGAACAATGACACTGACATATTTTAAGATATGTCAGAGCAAGATATTTTCAGTTGAGACAGCTCAAACATGCATTTTAGTCTGGGACTAGCTTAAGCCTTTTCTGTGAAACCGGGGGTAAATGTACTAAACTGCAACTTAAATTGTAATTACAAAGTTGGAAATACAAGTATATATTTAAACTAGGGATGCACGATATATCGGCCACCATATCGGTATCGATGGCACAGATGTTTCAATAGAAATGACATTAAAGTATATTTTATTTTACCATAAATGCTTGTCAATAAATTCAGCAATACACTTTAACCATATTTCAAAGACAGGAGCAGCAATTATGAAATTACATATAAAAATGTACTTCAGTGGATAAAAGGCACTCTTAAGTTCAGCTAATTGCATTTAATATAAATTTAAATTATAATACATTTCATTTCATTGCAATTAAGTGCCCGAAAACATTACTTTCAGTATACACTTAAGTATATTCTTTCCATAATTAGTACTCTTTTTCAAAATATGCTAAAGTATACTTATTTTTCCACAATGGTTAGTATAGGGCCGAATGCAACGCATAGATTAGAAGTTTCATGACTACAACATTAAAAGTTCATGTGTATTTTTTTGTTTTGAAACCCGCAAAATAAATCACCCTCTTTCTTCTATTCCAGGTCACCCTTTTTTGTCCCAGACTGGAATGAAAGACGTATAACAGTAGGATGAGTCAGCAAGGTTATGTTGCAGCCCCTCCATACTCCCAGGCCCAGGCTGGAATGGGGGGATACTCTGCTGGTTTTGGGAACCCCCCACCTCAGTCGCATTATGGCGCCTATGGATCTCCACCACAGGGTTATTCCGCCCCTCCGACAGGTAAAGTGAATCTTCTTTTGTTGAGTTCAGTTCTAAAACTGGCAAGTTTCATCTTGTCCTTATGATATAGGAATCTCAGCAGCGCTTCAGCTTAAATAAATAAGCAGTGTCAATCCATTATGAAACTGCTTTTCATTATAGTGTCAGCTGTTCCTGTATACTCTGTAGTTTATATGCTGAAATTAATTTTGTCACAGTATTATCTTCTCGCATGATTCTGTACATGTAAAATGAATGCTGTTTTTTCCAGGTGTGCTCAAGCCTCCTGCCTCCTCTCCTTCTGGGATGCCTCCACCACCAGTATCCAGCCAGTATGGTGCTAATATTCAGCAGAACGGGGCCCATCCCCACAGGTGAATACTAGTTCAATGTGATGAAGCTTGTTGAAATCGCAACTTTAAATAATAATAATAATTTTTTTGCTCCCATCAGTTTCCCTCCACCTGTTGCTTCAGCTCCTTCCATGTCTCCTTATGGACAGCCTCCTCAAAGTGCTTTTCATAGTATGGCACAAGCCCCACCTCCAACTCAACAGCTGACAAATCAGATGAGTGCCATGAACATTGGAGGATATGGTAAGTTAGATGGCATTTTATATTGATTTTAAGTGAATTGACTTTCAGATGGCCTATTTTATACCCATGCTCTGTGATCTTTAGGTCAAAGGCCCATGCAGGTACCACAGTCTCCTTCCAGCTCAGCAGCACCACAACAATATCAAACATCACCGCCACTAGCAATGGGACATCCGCCCCTTTCTCTACCAGGACAGCAGCCGTCCTCTCTTGGATCTCCTCCACCAATGGCCACGATGGGTTCTATGGCAGCTCCGCCAATGGGAATGTCTGGCCCACCTGGACCAGGTGTCCACCAACCACCACTGGGACCCCAAGGCTATCCACAGCAACCAGGTAAGAACTAGATGACGTATCACGAAAATCGGACTTTTCCAGGTTTTAAGTGCTATAATCAAGTCCCCAGTGCATCTACCAGTCAAGGAAACGTGAAAAAGATTAAGCCAGTAACTTTGTTTTGGGAAGCCTTTTTCTGCAAGCGTCTGAGAAAACGAGCGCATCTGATTTCGCTCCCTTGGTGATGTGGCAAAGGGATCTCATTATAATATTACTGCCCCTTAATCTGTAAGTTTCCACCCACGGCGCCATTATTATGTTTTCGCAAGCGACAACTGTGTAATTCTAGTTCTAATGCCATGGTGAAAGCTTGAGCAAAACATAACCGACTGTGTTTTGCAACTCGTGTGTGTTTTTAACGTAAACTTGTGTGAATGAGAACTTAGTTTAGTACTCACATGCTGTGATAGCCGCTTTCTGTCTGTGTGCTTCAGATGTGTGCACTCAGAGAAACGTATATCAGAAGTTTAAACTCGTAGGGTTTAAAACGCATGATTTCAGCGAGATAAACATGATAATCAGAACCAAAACAGATGTTTTTAGCAGGTATGAGCTGTAATGGCAGCTCTATTCTGGAAAAGGGGACGGGGAGCAGCAGCTCATTTGCATTTAAAGAAACGGGCCCGAAAAACAGTGTGTTTCTGCTTCCACTCAAAATAGGCATTTTCAAAATGATGTAATAAATTATTTGTGGAGTATTTTGAGCTGAAACTTCACAGACACATTCTGGGGACACCAGAGACTTATATTACATATTGTAAAAAGGGGCATAATATGTCTCCTTTAAAGGTGAATTGTGTCACATTTGTTAAAATACTTTTAAGTTTGACAACTTTTACACATAATTAAGAAAAGGTGAAAATTTGAAAAGGTTTTTTTGGAAGTCTCTTCTGCTCACCAGGGCTGCATTCATTTGAACAAAAATACATTAAAAACAGTAATATTGTGAAATATTATTACAGCTTAAAAGAACTGTTTTCTATTTGAATGTATTGTAAAATGTAATTTATTTCTGTGATCAAAGCTGAATTTTCAGCATCATTACTCCAGTCTTCAGTGTCACATGATCCTTCAGAAATCATTCTAATATGCCGATTTGCTGCTCGAGAAACATTTCTTATTATTATCAACATTTTTGTGGAAAATGTGCTATATATTTTTTTTCAACATCCCAAAATTTCAAAAGAACAGCATTTATTTGAAATTGAAATATTCTGTAACATTATAAATGCCTTTTGATCAATTTAATGTGTCTTTGCTGAATCTTACCTCAAACTTTTGAATGCGGTTTACACAAAAGTATTAAGCTGCGAAAACTATTTTCAACATTAATAATAATAAGAAATGTTTCCTGAGCAGCAAATCAGCATATTATTATGATTTCTGAAGGATCATGTGACACTGAATACTGGAGAAATTATGCTGAAAATTCAGGTTTAATCACAGGAATAAATTCAATTTTAAAATGTATTCAAATAGAAAACAGTTCTTTTAAACTATAATAATATATCACAATATTACTGTTTTTACTGTATTTCTAAATGACATAAATGCAGCCTTGGTGAGCATAAGATACTACTTTCAAAAACATAAAAAAATCTGAATTATTCCAAACTTTTGACTGGTAGTGTATGTGTTAATCCTCTGTGTTAAGTCCTTGTAAAAAACAATCCACCTTCATGAGACTTTTATTGTCATGAGAGAAACCAGAGACTTATATTACATATTGTAAAAAGGGGCATAATATGTCTCCTTTAAAGGTGAATTGTGTCACATTTGTTAAAATACTTTTAAGTTTGACAACTTTTACACATAATTAAGAAAAGGTGAAAATTTGAAAAGGTTTTTTTGGAAGTCTCTTCTGCTCACCAGGGCTGCATTCATTTGAACAAAAATACATTAAAAACAGTAATATTGTGAAATATTATTACAGCTTAAAAGAACTGTTTTCTATTTGAATGTATTGTAAAATGTAATTTATTTCTGTGATCAAAGCTGAATTTTCAGCATCATTACTCCAGTCTTCAGTGTCACATGATCCTTCAGAAATCATTCTAATATGCCGATTTGCTGCTCAAGAAACATTTCTGATTATTATCAACATTTTTGTGGAAAATGTGCTATATATTTTTTTTCAACATCCCAAAATTTCAAAAGAACAGCATTTATTTGAAATTGAAATATTCTGTAACATTATAAATGCCTTTTGATCAATTTAATGTGTCTTTGCTGAATCTTACCTCAAACTTTTGAATGCGGTTTACACAAAAGTATTAAGCTGCGAAAACTATTTTCAACATTAATAATAATAAGAAATGTTTCCTGAGCAGCAAATCAGCATATTATTATGATTTCTGAAGGATCATGTGACACTGAATACTGGAGAAATTATGCTGAAAATTCAGGTTTAATCACAGGAATAAATTCAATTTTAAAATGTATTCAAATAGAAAACAGTTCTTTTAAACTATAATAATATATCACAATATTACTGTTTTTACTGTATTTCTAAATGACATAAATGCAGCCTTGGTGAGCATAAGATACTACTTTCAAAAACATAAAAAAATCTGAATTATTCCAAACTTTTGACTGGTAGTGTATGTGTTAATCCTCTGTGTTAAGTCCTTGTAAAAAACAATCCACCTTCATGAGACTTTTATTGTCATGAGAGAAATTTTACTGGGTAGCCACTGTTTTATGAGACAGCAACATTAGTTCAATCAGTTGTGTGAGTTTGGTTCGGGACTATCTGTCTTAATTTTTTCATTTGCGTTTGTGGTGCAGAAATGACACACCTCATCTCTACTCAGTATTTTTAGAGGCAAATGTTGACTAACTTAACTCTTTTTGCTTCTGATCTGAAGGTAGCCCGATTTCAGGCCCGTATGGTGCACAAATGGCAGGACCACAGATGGCAGGGCCACAATCCGGCGCTTTCCCAGGAGGCTTTCCTGGAGGTCCAGCACAAATGGCAGGCCCTCCTCAGAAGAAGCTGGACCCAGACTCTATTCCAAGCACGGTAATAACAGACAAAAATGCTACTTTATAATGTAAAAGCGTTTAAATTTGTGCACATTTCAAGGTACACTGTCTGTTGCAGACGCAAGTGATTGAGGATGACCAGGCTAAGAGAGGAGGCCAGGTGTATGTCACAAACATCAGAGGTCAGGTGCCTCCACTGGTCACCACAGATTTCACAGTGCAGGATCAAGGTGAGCATGGCAGCTGTCTTTGCACTTCTCTCCTAATATTAGCATAAAAGTGGTTTTGTTTAACATATTAACCTTTCTTCTGTCATTTTAAGGGAATGCCAGCCCTAGGTTCATGCGGTGCACAACATATTCCTTCCCCAGCACTGCTGACCTTGCAAAGCAGTGCAAAGTGCCTCTGGCAGCCATCATCAAACCCTTCGCCACCGTGCCCAAAAATGAGGTATGCAGCATTTTCTCAGCATTCTGATTTTTGCAGTTCTTCAGTTTTGAGTTTATGCACTAGATTTATTTTTACATTTGGACATTTAGCATACATGATTTACAAATGAGGAATGCTACAACATAAGTGACTTTTAAATGTGGTAATGTTTAGTACGTTTTATTTCTGATTAAAATGTACAAAACCATGGCTTGGGGAAGTACATAATGTGTAGTGCTGTAAAACTGTACATATGTTTCCTTGTGAAAGTACAAGAAGTACACTTTAGTTTATTTTTAAAAAGAGTAATTAATATGAAAATCATATACTTTAAAGTAATATTCTAAAGTGCAAACTGGATGTAATGTTTTTGCATATTAATTGCTCTTAAATGAAAATGTATTATACAGTAGTTTACCTTTATATTAATTGCAATTAGTTGAATTAGTTGAGTGCTTTTTTTGACTCACTTAAGTAGAAATGTAATATCAAATAACATACTATGGATAAAATTATGATCAAGTGCTTTACATGTGCTTTATTATGTTAGTCATTGCATTAAAATAAGTGTACTTCTTTAAAGCACGACAAAAGCTTATTAAAACCTAATGATTTAAAATGCATTTTAACAAAGAACTTTTAACATGACATTATTACAAAGTGCACTTAAAAAAAGTACTTAAGTGTTTTAATATACAGTCATGAATTTGTACTCTCTTTAAGTTCACTTAAGTGGCCATTTATTTTCGTTTTTAAAACATACTTTTAAGATTTGAAGTACACTACAAGTGTGCTACTTTTTCGCAAGGGTTGTTCTAGTCATTAAAGCATAGAAATTCATAGTTCACTTCAAACCATATGATTTTCCTTCTGTGATACACAAAAGGAGTCTATAGGAAGTAGGGATGCACCGAAATGAAAATTCTTGGCCGAAGCCGAAACCGAATAAAATGAAACACTGGGCCGAATACCGAACACGGTTTTTCGAGTTTTTTTTCCCCCATGTATTTTGCCAAATTTTTTTTTTCACCATTGCATAAATTAAAAAGGCAAAATGTGCTTTTTACTGTTTTTTTTCATGCTTTTTAAAGAAAAAAATCAATTACAAAACAACAATTAAAAAATATTTAACACTCTAGCAGACACTATACTAACAAAGCACAATTTAACTTAAAATTAATAAGTTGGTAAAATAATAATTTTTGGCCATCAAGACCCCCTTCTTGAATCAGGCATGTATTTTTACTGTACAAATAAAAGCAGCCATGCTGAGAAGAGACTTCTTTTAAAACATTAGGAAATATCACAGATCCTAATTTAAACACTGTGTGTGAATGTTATAATAAATGTATTAAAAGAGATGTTGTAATGATTATTGTCTTATTTTTTATTTTATTTTACAGAACAACAGTAAAATTACAATACTAACATTTATGAATGTTGATAAGAGTTCTTGCTATATTCCCGATCTTCTGAAGTCATACCATAGTTTAGTTTCTCTGCCGAAACACTCATCTTTTTTGTGTAATTTGAATATTTACATATTCATATAGTATCATCTGAGATTTATTGAGATTTGAGAGCTGTAGCAGATGAGAGAGGTGCTTTTTGTTCTTTTTGGAGCTTGACAGCCCCTGGTCATTATATGTAAAAGAGCAGCGTGTACATTCTGCTAAACTTTTCCTTTTGTGTTATATAGAATGAAAATCAGGTTTGAAACAACACGAGGCTGAATTAATGAACTTTTGGTTGTTGCCGTCCATTGTGTTATCTCTGGAAAATACTGCCTATGGAATATGCTTAAAACCTAATTCATGGGTGTCCCCTTAGTTTATTGTGTCGGTAGTTTAATAGTGGTTTTGAAGACTTGTTTAACTCTGGAGTCTCTCATTGCTTTACCCTTCATCGTTATGCTTCAGTGCCTTTTTAGGAAATGCTAGTATTCTCATGAGAGGCTAATTAGTTTAAGTTCAGACTCCAAGGGACATGTCAGAGGAGTAGTTTATTGTACTCTCAAATTAAGGAGGAAATTAGACCACGTTTTAAGGCACAAAACACTGCAGTCAGTTTTGATTTTGAGCTATGTGACTCCATATTGCAGCATCTGTGAGCCAAAGTCAATAAATTCATTCATAATCCCTTTCACCTTAATAAAAGCTCATTGGGTAACACTTTAGATTAGGGAACACTACTCAATATTAACTAGTAGCTTATTAGCATGCTTATTACTAGCATATTGGCTGTTTACTTATAAAGCACATGTTTATGCCTTATTCTGCATGACCATATTTTAGAGCCCTGATCCACCCCATATCTAAACGTAACAACTACATTACAAACTATTAATAAGCAGCAAATTAGGAGTTTATTGAGGAAATGCTCTTAGTTAGTAGTGAAAATGTTACCGCTCATCGTCTCTGATAGCTCAGATTTTGCCTTATTAAAATGACACAGCAACAATTAAATATTGTTCTGCAAGAATTTAGAAGCTGACTGAAAACTTTAAATGTAATTGAAACTCAATGATCTCTTCTTAAGCTTTTTTTTCAACTTTAATATCTATGTACTTTATATTGTATCTTTGTAAACATGTTGCACTGCACAATAACCACATAGCTACAGATCAGTAGGATTTGTTTGCCTTCAGTTAATGAAGATAACAATTTTTTTCTCTCTGAAATGTTAAATGTGATTTTTATGTATTTAAATGAACAGTTGTATACACTGCCATTCGAAAATGCGGAGTCTAAATGTTTTTGAAAAAAAGTCTCTTGTGCTCACCAAGGCTGCATTTATTTGATTCAAAATACAGTAAAATATTGTGAAATATTATTAAAATGTAAAATAACTGTATTCTATTCTAATATATTTAAAAATATAATTTATTCCTGTGATGCAAATCTGAATTTTCATTAATTAAGATTTTGAAAAGTTAAAAAAAATAAATAAGTCTTTATTAGCATGCTTATTACTAGCATATTGGCTGTTTACTTATAAAGCACATGTTTATGCCTTATTCTGCATGACCATATTTTAGAGCCCTGATCCACCCCATATCTAAACGTAACAACTACATTACAAACTATTAATAAGCAGCAAATTAGGAGTTTATTGAGGAAATGCTCTTAGTTAGTAGTGAAAATGTTACCGCTCATCGTCTCTGATAGCTCAGATTTTGCCTTATTAAAATGACACAGCAACAATTAAATATTGTTCTGCAAGAATTTAGAAGCTGACTGAAAACTTTAAATGTAATTGAAACTCAATGATCTCTTCTTAAGCTTTTTTTCCAACTTTAATATCTATGTACTTTATATTGTATCTTTGTAAACATGTTGCACTGCACAATAACCACATAGCTACAGATCAGTAGGATTTGTTTGCCTTCAGTTAATGAAGATAACTATTTTTTTCTCTCTGAAATGTTAAATGTGATTTTTATGTATTTAAATGAACAGTTGTATACACTGCCATTCGAAAATGCGGAGTCTAAATGTTTTTGAAAAAAAGTCTCTTGTGCTCACCAAGGCTGCATTTATTTGATTCAAAATACAGTAAAATATTGTGAAATATTATTAAAATGTAAAATAACTGTATTCTATTCTAATATATTTAAAAATATAATTTATTCCTGTGATGCAAATCTGAATTTTCATTAATTAAGATTTTGAAAAGTTAAAAAAAATAAATAAGTCTCTTGTTTTCACTAAGGCTGCATTCACAGTAAAAACAGTAATATTGTGAAATATTATATTTTAAAAGAACTGTTTCTATCTGAATATATTTCAAAATGTAATTTATTCCTGTGATCAAAGCTGAATTTTCAGCATCATTACTCCAGTCTTCAGTGTCACATGATCCTTCAGAAATCATTCTAATATGCTGATTTGCGGCTTCATATTTTTGTGGAAACCATGATACATTTTTTTCAGAATACTTTGATAAATAAAAAGTTCAAAACAGCTTTTAATTGAAATATAAATCTTTTGTAACATCATAAATTCTCTACTATCGATTTTGATCAATTGAATGCATCCTTACTGAATAAAAGTATAAATAAATAAAAATCTTTTGAAGCGTAGTGTATGTTCAGCTATATATAAGCATATAGAAACCTTGTGGTATGTGTTACAGTAAAGATGTTAAGGCTGTATATAGGTCTTTATTTTTCCTTCTCACTCTGATATCTGTAGACTCCTCTGTACATTGTAAATCACGGTGAGACTGGACCAATCCGCTGCAACCGCTGCAAGGCCTACATGTGTCCTTACATGCAGTTTATCGATGGAGGACGACGCTACCAGTGTGGCTTCTGCAGCTGCGTTAATGAAGGTTGGTACTGTACCATTGAGACTGCTGGGACCTTAATTCTTCCGCTGTGTTTCCTGTCAACATATGGTAGGGGTTATTTGTCTGTGAAGTCGCAGCTAAAAAAAGGGTTTCTAAAAATGGTTTTTCACTACCTTTTCAGTTCCAGCGCAGTATTTCCAGCATTTGGACCATATGGGGAGAAGAATGGATCTGTATGAGAGACCAGAACTGTCTTTGGGCTCATATGAGTTCATTGCCACACTGGATTACTGCAAGGTAACAGAGACGTTTTTATATAAGTGTACAATGGTCACAGTTAGATTTGATTACATTAGTAAGGTTTAATATTAATAGATTGTATTTGATTGATCTAAAATAAAGTCCTTCGCTAACAAAACGTCCCTGTAGTAATGTAATGGTAAGAGAGTGTGTGGATTATTAGACTGTGTGATTTGTTTAAACGGGGTTAACTTGCCCCAGGAAGGTTTCTTTCTTGCCAGTCACATTGCATATTTTAATCAGGCATATACAATTAAATCTTGAAAATAAATATATGATATGTTTAAAATGAGGAAAACTATTTATGCTCAGAGTAAAAAAAAAAAGGCTCTTTATTTGATTACACAGAGGCAAGTTTTAATTCAGTGACATTTTTATGCTGTTCTGCAAGCAGGTCAGCTGAAAGTTTACTTTCTTTTTCCTTTTCTTTTTTAAATGCATTGAATGTATATTTTGAAATCTGAATGAAACATTTTATACGTAATACTAATACTTTTATATTTATATATTTTTTTATTAGTCAAAAGTTTGCAGAATCTGCCAAATGTTAAAAAAATGCATTTTGTTTTGCATGAAAACTGCCCTGAAAAAAATATTTCACAAAACAAAATAATAGCTGAATTTACCAAAATGAGCTAGTTCAAAAGTTTGCGTATGCATTTGTCATTATCTGGATGATCTACAACTTGTGTTGTGATAGTTGTTCACGAGTCCTTTGTTTGTTCTAAGCAGTTAAATTGCTCATAGGTCTTTTATAAAAGTCTTTATGGTCCTGCACATTCTTTGGTTTTCCGGCATCTTTTGCATATTGGACCTCTTTCCAGAAGTGGATATGTGATTTTTGAGATCCGTTTTTCCACAAGGTGGACAATTGTGGGACTCATACACCGCTATTACTGAAGCAGCAAACATTTGCTGATGCTCAAGAAGGCCACATGGTACATTTAAAGGAATAGTTCACCCAAAAATGAAAATGTACTCCTCCTCAGGCCATCCGAGATATATATGATTTTGTTTCTTCATTTGAACAGATTTGGAGAAATTTAGCCTTACTACACTTGCTCACCAATGGATCCTCTGCAGTGAATGGGTGCCATCAGAATGAGAGTCCAAAAAGTAATATAAGTGTACAATGGTCACAGTTAGATTTGATTACATTAGTAAGGTTTAATATTAATAGATTGTGTTTGATTGATCTAAAATAAAGTCCTTCGCTAACAAAACTTCCCTGTAGTAATGTAATGGTAAGAGAGTGTGTGGATTATTAGACTGTGTGATTTGTTTAAACGGGGTTAACTTGCCCCAGGAAGGTTTCTTTCTTGCCAGTCACATTGCATATTTTAATCAGGCATATACAATTAAATCTTGAAAATAAATATATGATATGTTTAAAATGAGGAAAACTATTTATGCTCAGAGTAAAAAAAAAAAGGCTCTTTATTTGATTACACAGAGGCAAGTTTTAATTCAGTGACATTTTTATGCTGTTCTGCAAGCAGGTCAGCTGAAAGTTTACTTTCTTTTTCCTTTTCTTTTTTAAATGCATTGAATGTATATTTTGAAATCTGAATGAAACATTTTATACGTAATACTAATACTTTTATATTTATATATTTTTTTATTAGTCAAAAGTTTGCAGAATCTGCCAAATGTTAAAAAAATGCATTTTGTTTTGCATGAAAACTGCCCTGAAAAAAATATTTCACAAAACAAAATAATAGCTGAATTTACCAAAATGAGCTAGTTCAAAAGTTTGCGTATGCATTTGTCATTATCTGGATGATCTACAACTTGTGTTGTGATAGTTGTTCACGAGTCCTTTGTTTGTTCTAAGCAGTTAAATTGCTCATAGGTCTTTTATAAAAGTCTTTATGGTCCTGCACATTCTTTGGTTTTCCGGCATCTTTTGCATATTGGACCTCTTTCCAGAAGTGGATATGTGATTTTTGAGATCCGTTTTTCCACAAGGTGGACAATTGTGGGACTCATACACCGCTATTACTGAAGCAGCAAACATTTGCTGATGCTCAAGAAGGCCACATGGTACATTTAAAGGAATAGTTCACCCAAAAATGAAAATGTACTCCTCCTCAGGCCATCCGAGATATATATGATTTTGTTTCTTCATTTGAACAGATTTGGAGAAATTTAGCCTTACTACACTTGCTCACCAATGGATCCTCTGCAGTGAATGGGTGCCATCAGAATGAGAGTCCAAAAAGTTGATAATAACAACACAATAATCCACAAGTAATCCAATCATTGAACATCTTATGAAGTGAAAAACTGCTTATTTGTAAGAAATAAAGCCATCATTGAGATGTTTTTAACTACAAATCATTGCTTCCAGCTAAAATACGAGTCCTCATTTCACAATATTGCTTTCTCCAGTGAAAAAGTCTACTTGTCTGAGTCAGGAGAGAAATATGCACAGATCAAACACCATTTATAAGCCAAAACAGTCCAAAACAGCTCTAAACAGATATATGGGTGTATTTTGATGCGAGAAGGTAACAGGGGATGGACTTTTTCAATGGAGGAAGCGTTATTAGGGATTATAAATTCATATTTTAGCCGTAAGCAACGGTTTGAAGTTTAAAAACATCTTAATGATGGATTTGTTTCTTACAAACATGCATCTTTTCACTTCACAAGATGTTAACTGATGGACTGGAGTGGTGTGGATTACTTGTGGATTATTGTGATGTTTTTATCAGCTGTTTGGACTCTCATTCTGACGGCACCCATTTACTGCAGAGCATCCATAGCTGAGCAAGTGATGTAATGCTACATTTCTCCAAATCTGATGAAGAAACAAACTCAAACTGTGAACAAATTTTCATTTTTGGTTGAACTATTCCTTTAACTGCCAGGGGTTGAATACTTTTTTTGAAACTTTTGATGCTTTGTGTATTACATTCTCATGGACCAGGGTCCAAAGTAGGCTGTAATCTCAAATGAACTTAATTTCAATTCAGTTATCGGACTAAAGAGGTTCATGTCACATTTTTGGCCCCAGTCCGTGCCTGGGTTCCTCATCTCAGCCTGACACCATAATCTTCTATCTGGGCTACTGTTTCTCTCAGATGTCTATTAATATTTGAGGATCAGCTCCTGCAGTGCTTAATAAAATCATCACAGCTGATCCCTACTGCACACTGTTCATTGGGAGTAAAAACAAGGAGTCTTTATCGTAATCCTATTGCCCACTGTTGTGTTTTGAGAGACCGTAATATGTTCATCTTGGCATTTCTATATATAAAAAGTTTTCTTGTGCATATGATATGCTTTCACAAGATTGCAAACTTCTCTGCCACAAGATACGTGTACAAAGTCTGTTAAGAACAAGCAAAAACAGACCACTTTGATGTTCGTGAACTACCATAATTCATTCTGTGATGTTCTTTTTTGTCTTTAAGAATAATAAGCCTCCAAATCCTCCTGCCTACATCTTCATGATCGATGTCTCCTACAACAACATAAAAAGTGGACTTGTCAAACTAATATGCGAGGAACTGAAGACACTGCTTGACCGACTTCCAAAGTAAGTTGAGAGATAATGTTTGCTGTCTATTTTTAAAGAAAATGAGGGGGAGAAAAATTATAAATCACCATCGTTCTTCATAATAACTTTAATACTTGAACATTTTGTTTCTTTGTCGTTCTTGGATTTTGATAGTGGATATGTACATAATTTTTTTTATGGTAACACTTTATTATAGGGACCAAATCTCACTATTAACTAGTTGCTTATTAGCATGCCTATTATTAACATATTGGCTGTTTATTAGTACTTATAAAGCACATATTCTGCATGACCATATTCTACATCCCTAATCCTACCCAATAACTAAACTTTAGTGAGATTTGGATTTTTTTGCTAATCAAGATTTCAGGTTATAATCTATGTTTAGAGAAAATATATACTGAAGCTGTTATTGGTCTCTTTACTTTTAAAGTTTTTTCCACCAGGGTTATCGTTAATTAAAACTAAAGCTATTTAAAAAAATGTTGTTCGTTGAAATTAAACTAAAATAATATTAAATACGAATATTAGATGAAAAAAAAATGAAAAGAAATGAAAATTATAACTGAAAAAATTTGAAGCACTAAAATGAAACTGGACACTGGAAATAAATAAAAACTAAAACTGAAATAAAATAAATTAAACCTAAAAATGTGAAAAAAAAAAAAAAAAAATTCTAATGAAAATGACAAGAGCACATAATAAAAATGACTAAAATGTTCAAATAAAAGCTAATTGAAATATTAATAAAATCTATAATATTTTAGAAATAATAAATACTAAAATAATACTAAATATCACTGTTCACAATTTGTAATCACATTTTTTGCAATTAGATTTTTATACATATTATAGAATTATTATTTTAATTAAAACTTTTTGCTCTAGTGTGGATGTATGTATGTGTGTGTGTGTATATATATATATATATATATATATATATATATTCAACAATTCTTAATAAATGAATTATATAAAAATGTAAAATATAGTGCATTTTAAAACATTTCAGCAAATTGCAAACATCTGACCTGTCAGCAGCCCGTGTGCATGTGTCGACTCTGTACTGGCAGAGGGAAATTTAGCAGAGGGAATAGATCATTCCGTTAGTATTTTAATGTTTGGACAGCTAAAACTGTAAAGATCTGGGTGGGACTGCAGATATATTTAGGACTGCTTTCATCCCCCATCCCACACACTGACGCCCAGCTCCAGGTGTTTGGCTGGGAGGGTCTGTGGAGTAAAGTTGAAGCCTTGTGCAGAAGCCACCCCTCCGTTTTCTGTCCACACCTCTCAGGTTGAACACATGTTCATCTCAGCTACTATCAGCCTGGAATGTGAACGAACCCAGCTGAAAAAGAGCCCTGATCCCCTGCCAAATATGGTAACGGGAGAACAAGCAAGAAAAAAAAAAAAAAAAAACTAGGGAGGTAAACAATTCCAATATCTCATCATTTGAAAATGTCTGCCTGAATGAAGTCAGGAGGTTCAGCGGCTCTAGTTCTGCAACAGTTCCAAGTATTTAAATGTTTGGTGGTACACATGGCTTCAATTACACCGTTTCTTTAGGAGACGGCTAGCTGAGAGGTGAGCTTTTGATTCACCTCTGAGGACTTTTTTACACTCTCCTAAACTACTTACCTCTCCTCGTCTGGTTCCTAAGGGTTTATTTGTTTGGGATCTGACCTCACTCTGAAAGCAGTCCGGTAGTGCACTCCAAATAAGCCTGTGGTGTTATATCTGATTTCTCTCCTCTGTTCCTGGCTTTGCTTGCTAGATTGCGCAGAGTTAATGAAAACCACCTTGGACACCCTTAGTCGATGGGGTCTGTTAGTGCCTGATAGGATTTGTATTGGAGAGTGTGTCTCTAGCTTAATGAGAGACTTGGCATATATAGACTGTGAGTGATCCAAACCATCACCATGTTTTACAATCTTACAAATGTAACCTTAGAAAGCTGCAACAAAAGCCCAGATACAGGCGTCAATCTGGAATGCTTGTATTTACTGGCTGACACAGTTCTCCACTATCAGCTACTACACAGTGCTCTGGTAGATGTTCGATGGTGAAACGTGCACATTTCTTTAAACTGATGGAATACTGAACACCTGAGATTTTCATTTTAAGTGCTAGGAATTATCTCTGTTAGCTCTGTACAGTCATTGTTTCCCACCAAAGTAATATACGGTATAAGCAGATAAAATTATATTTGGATACTTAATGTCTATTCACACATAGGATGACAAATATAAATATATAGTTGAAAAAAAAAAAAAGTATAGCAGACTCCACACCACAGCTATAACGATAACTGCACAAAGGATCGATATCATTGTAATCGCCTTCAGAACTATTAATTTTTTTTCAAGCTGATGAATAATAAAAACATTGACAGCCAATCATAATCCATCCTTCTTTAAAGAGCTTGAGCATTTAAATAGCCGACAACAAAACTGTGGTGCGTGCTGATTATGAACGGAACATTATCATCTGTTGGTGTGGATGCTAATATAGTTATTGTTATAGTTATCATTCTTGAATCATATATTTAGGTATCATTCATGAACGGGCTTAAGCAAATGTATTAAAAAACAAAAACTAATAAAAATGAGAAAATCGCATAAAATTAGTAAAAAAATTAATTAAAATTGAAATGAAAACAAAATATACAAATAAAAGCTCATTCAAAATATATTTATTGTTATAGGAATCATTATCATTCTATCATCGCTAGTTTTTTCTAATGCATTGCAATTTTTTCTAAATGATTTAAAAAAAAATTATAATTATAGAATAAAAACTGCTTAAAAAAGAAAGTATTTGCGCACTTTCTTGTTGTCAAATGTTAGTGGAATATGTCTAGTTACAGTAATTTGATGAGCTACATGCAGTATACTCACATAAAGCAATATATATTTTGTCATAAAATGTGAACTATATTATCACCCAGCGTTTTATATAAAGTTATCGAAGTATGTTCAACTTTATCTGCATGCATAAAGTATGCAAAGCATGCATACGCAATACTTTTTTTTTTTTTTCTTTTTTCTTTTTGGTGTTCCTGCTCAATTTTCTTATGTTCTTTGTCTTTTGAAGAGAGGAGGGAGCCGAGCCTTCGCCCATCAAAGTGGGTTTTGTCACTTATAACAAAATCCTGCACTTCTATAATGTGAAGAGCGCTCTGGCCCAGCCGCAGATGATGGTGGTCTCTGATGTTGCTGAGATGTTTGTACCGCTTCTCGACGGATTCCTCGTCAACTTCCAGGAGTCTCGAGCTGTCGTCAACAAGTAGGTCCATTTCTGTCTGTAGTTATAAGTGAAACTATTCTGTAGTTTCATTTATAAGACACTTCTAGGCTTATTACATTGAGTCATATACAGCATTTAGTATTAGTATTAAAGTCACTATGAAATCAAAATGGACAATTCATATTATTAAGGAATATTGCAGTGTTTTATGTATGTATGTATGT
>NW_015505641.1:86463-92228 GCF_001515645.1 Sinocyclocheilus grahami | reverse complement strand
CACATATATATATATATATATATATATATATATATATATAAATAAATAAATAAATAGGGAGATATTTATAGTCATATTTACTAGGTACAATGAAATTCTTATTTTGTTATCTCCTCACAAGAAAACGGAACAGACAATATGTTACAAAGACATTAAAATATATAAGAATATACAGCAGAGTACAAGACAAAGTATAAAATAATATCCAAATAAATATGCAATATGTAATGCATATGTTGTTTTATTAAAGCAATATATCTGCATATTGGTTATTGGATTCTTAAACATTTATGCATTTGGCAAATGCTTTTATATAAAATTACTGCATATAAAAATGTACATGTTATAAGTTCATGCATTCCATGGGAATCAAACCCATGACCTTGGTGTTGCTGACATGTTGTACTGTTTGATCTTTAAGAATGCATAATTAATTAACACATTAATAATTAGTTTTTGTATTAAATTCACATTCACAATATCAGTTAATCTATACTCAGAACTTTATGAAATCTCTGAGTATAGATATTGTGAATATGTAATACACACACACACACACACACACAACATACATACATACACAAACACATTTTCTACAATATTTAGCAAAAGGATTATTAATGATAAAATATTTTGCATGCATCACTAATGTTTCCGTTGAAATATATGAGTAATGGATCATTTCTCAGAGGTTGTTAAATGCTCAGAGTAGAATTACAGTAATTACTTCCTAACCTTATACTCTTCTGTAATCCACTGTTCATTATCCTAAAGCATGGCTTGGATTTATGAGACGGCAATAGCCTCTTCTGGTTGTTAATAGGATTTTATGTATTATTTTCTTTAGCCTTTTAGATCAGATCCCTGACATGTTTGCTGACACCAACGAGAGTGAGACGGTTTTCGCTCCGGTCATCCAAGCTGGTGTGGAGGCACTAAAGGTAAAAACAAATCTAAACTATTTACCAATCACTGACATCAGTCTGTCTGGAATGTCCCGTTGTAATTGTACTTGCATTTTTAGCCTCATCCCTTCGTTAACATCGTTTAACAAAAGTGCACTTTAATTCTGCAAGCAGGCTTTGTTTGATAAACATGCAGTTGTTTCTAGGGCCAATGTTTGAATTCACAGGCCTGGGACGACATTCCCGCTTAGTATTACTATTACCGGCGCATTACTGGCGACAGCGCTGGTCATTTCATAACTTCTGTCTTTGACTCTTTAAGGAGTGTTTAATGACACTTTCAGTCCGTGACCTTAAATTTTGGGTCATTTGCTTTTTCATCAAATATTTTAAATCAAATACTCTTAACATATCCAGACTTTTATGATTATATATTTTTTGGTAACACTTTACTTGAAGGGGTGTGCATAAGACTGACATGACACCTTCATAATCATGACATGACACATGTCATGAATATGAAGGAGGTTTTATGCATGTTTATGACAACTGTCATTAAGTGTCATTCACTCAGTTATGTAATTTTTAATGCAAATATAAGGTGTCATGTCAGTCTTATGCACACCCCTTCAAGTAAAGTGTAACCTATTTTTTTTCTCTCATCAGGCAGCTGAATGCAGTGGCAAACTCTTCATCTTTCATTCGTCCATCCCAACAGCAGAGGCTCCAGGAAAACTCAAAAACAGAGATGACAGAAAATTAGTGGGTACAGAAAAGGAGAAGGTAAATGTTTATTTTATTTTATTAAGTTTTTGGGAAAAATGCCTTCAAATGTCTTAATTCATCCTTCCAGAAATTAAGGGCCTAAAAGGCCTTTTTAGAAATTCTTAACTTTATAAAATCTTTGCATTAAATGTAGCTTGCACTGCAAAAAAAAAAAATATCTTCCTCACTTTATTTATTTTCCAGTACAAATATTTAAACATCCTTAAATCAATATACATTTGCTTTAGATGCATAATGCAGATATGAAGTCTTGTTTTCTGAGAAATTAAACTAAATTGAGTGTATGCTTAAAACAAGAACAAATATCTGTCAATAGGGTATGAAAACTTGTTTTTCCTTTTGTTAACCATTAACTCACTTAATTTTGATCAATTTCACAGAAAACAAGACTTTTTGTCTTGTCGTTTTGCTTACCAATCTTTAGATATTTGCACTGGGAAAACAAGACAAAAATACTTAAGAAGATCATCACTTTTTTTGCACTGTGATCAAAAGATTCAGTAAAAGTTTTTCATATTGTATTGGTTGGGAGAAGAGCTATTCAAGCCATACGTTTTTTTTTTATGTAAAATGCAATTAAAGTATTGTAAAATGAATCAAAGTAATGGATATCTGTTGGAAATTGTATTTTGGCCATCAATTTGTTTCTTAAATTTTCTTTACTTGGTCTTAAATTTACCTTCATAAAATGTGCAGAAATCCTGAAAATAGTATTAAACAAGTCAAGCCAAATTTATTTGTATAAGTGCTTTTCACAATACACATTATTTTAAAGCAGCTTTACAAGTTATGACGTTAATGCTTTAAACAACAATAAACTGAATGGCTGTGTGTGTGTGTGTGTCTCTCTCTCTCTCTCTGTGTGTGTGTGTGTGTCTTTCTGTCTGTGTGTCTGTGTGTGTCTCTGTCTGTGTGTGTGTGTGTGTGTCTCTGTTTGTGTATGTGTCTCTGTTTCTGTGTGTGTGTGTGTGTGTGTTGTCAGACTCTGTTCCAGCCTCAGCGGGGTGTGTATGAGCAGCTGACAAAAGACTGTGTGGCACAAGGCTGTTGTGTCGATCTCTTCCTGTTTCCCAACCAGTATGTGGATATAGCCACCATGGGCGATGTGCCGTCACACACTAGCGGCTCCATCTACAAGTACAGCAACTTCCAGGTACACCATAACATGCACATAATGAAACACAGGTGCTGTGAACATTGTTCAAAATAAAGATGAACTGTATTACTACTAAGTATTACTGCCCTCTTGTGGTCAGACTTCGAACCTTTATTCTTCTCTTTTGAGGTGGAGGTTAATGGTCCGCAGTTTGTCAGTGACCTCAGGAGAGATGTGGAGAAGTCCATCGGATTCGACGCCATCATGCGCGTCCGTACCGGCACAGGTAATAACAAACTAGAGAGAAGTACATGAACAATGTGTAAAGTTAATCATACTATATATGTAAAGGTCTGTGGTCAGATTTGATTTGATTTTAATCTTTTTGATAGAAATTAATACTTTTATTTAACAAGGATGCATTGAATTGGCATTGGCACCAAATTTTCCCCAATAAATAGAAATGGCCAAATTTTCTCCCTCATTATTTGAACTTCTTGAACTGTTCCGCTGCCCTCAATTATTTAGCGCTATGTTTGTTTTTAGGTTGATAAAAAGCTTTAAAAGTAACATTTTTAGAGAGCAAGGTAAGCGGGAAGTAGCAAAACATTTAATATTCGACCACTGTTTTAAGATAGAAATGTTAAATGACCGACAATAATATCCAGTGATACGAACTTCTTGACTTTTTTTCTCGAATATGGCCATTTTTAACTGAACATATTGTATTGTTTATGTGCTTCATGTAGGCTAATTCCTAACTGAATGTGACAAGACAAGAAACATTTTGTGTTTTCAACATGTTAGGCTTACAAATAAAAGTGCATGTGTGCATATTTTAAAATATTACTCGCAAATAGTTAAAAATGTTTACTTCCAAACTAGAATTAGACTTGGAATGTTTTATTTAAATAAATAAATAAATATTGCTCCCTCCAATGTTCAAGAAATGGTGACAGCCTTATAATGTTGCAAATAATAATAATAATAATTGTTACAAAAGATTTCTATTTAAAAAATGTTGTTCTTTTAAACATTCTATTTATCAAAGAATCATGAAAAAAACAGTGTCATGTTTTCACAAAAATATTAAGTAGCAACGACAATGTTTTCAACATTGATAATAATATATATAAGGCCTAATATGACCTATTTTGATGATGCAGAGTTAAAAATATCAATACAAATGTTCCATCACGTGCAGTTTTTCCCCACAGAATTGTCAAATTATATCAACTATATGTATCAGCTTTAATGCACTCATCAAAGTAACACAAGCAGTCAAATGTCAAACGTATTGTTTTTAATGACAGAAAGAAGTATTCAAAATGTAACTGAAGTGAAAATCAAAATTAGGCATGAAATAATGTCTTCAGAATCATTCGTACATGTAAAAAAAAATGGCTGAGAATTGAATGAATAGATGTAATCTGGCTCAGAGGAAGACAAGAATCATGTCTTTGTCGCAGGTTTTACAAGACTGCATCTTACAAATGGTTGTTGAAGGCAAAAATGCATGAAATGCACATATTTTGTGAGAAAGTGATGTGCTCGAGCAAAACTGGCACTATTTTTGGAATCGAGAACCAAAAAAAAAAAGTATTGGATGCCTGAAAATGTCTGTTTTTAATGAATGGCTGTTTGATCAACTAAATGAAGCCTTGAGCATAAGAAACGTCTTTCAGAAACGTTTGAGTGGTAATGTATGTGTGGCATACGCTTTTCCTAACATCTGCATGATCCTCGTCATTCAAGGCTTCAGGGCGACAGATTTCTTTGGTGCCATATACATGAACAACACTACAGATGTGGAAATGGCAGCAGTGGACTGTGACAAGGCCGTGACGGTCGAGTTTAAACATGACGACACACTCAGCGAGGAGTCTGGAGCTGTGATGCAGGTCAGGCTTCATGCATGACACTGAGCCTCGAGACGATCATAAGACTGGCAAAAATACAAAAAACAGTCATTGGGAATACTTAATGCAACAAAACTGGTCAAGACACTCTTGACAGTGAAAATGTGTTTTATTGCAAAAGTGTTTGGCATCATCATTAACATCAATAACAATGTTTGATGCATAGAATTGTTCAAGTGCATTTGAATCCTCATCGAGCCGTTTTGATGTGATGCTCTTTGAATTAACTTGCTGTCAAGAGCAACACAAGTGAGTTGGCTTGCTCTGGTTTCCCAGTGTGCTCTGCTCTACACCACCATCGGTGGACAGAGGAGGCTGCGGATTCACAACCTCAGTCTGAACTGCAGCTCTCAGCTGTCTGAACTCTACAAAAGCTGCGAGACAGACGCCCTCATCAACTTCTTCGCCAAGTCAGGTGACCGCCTTACCAACTCTTACAGGAATGTACATGAAAACGTCATGCAGTTGTTACAGATTTACTCCAAGCTGTAACATAATGCTAGATTGTAAAATGTACCAATCTGTAAAACACTTGCTTTCTTGTAGTATTTTTTCGTTCTGACACTATCTGATTATTTGTTTATTTTTTATACTGGTTTTATAGTGAAACAAAGCATACAGTCTTTTCCAGTTATGTGCTTATTTTAATTTAATTTTTTGTATATATATATATATTTTTTTTTTATTTATCTTTATTTTTTTTCTCAGTTTTCTAATCACCTAATATTTATATTTTATTTTATTTCACCTTTTTCATTTTTTTTAGTTAACGATAACAACACAGCTGTGCAGAAACAATTTTCTTGTCATTTTTATAAATGTATTACCTTTTATTTTTAGACTCTTTTTTTTTCTTCTACACCGTTTCCCTTATTCATATTTTAATTATATGAAATAGATTCATGCTTTCTGGAAGTATTTGTCCTTTTTTTTACCACCAAAAATTCTTCACAGGCACGTTTGTTTTTATATATATATATATATATATATATATATATATATATATATATATATATATATATATATATATATATATATATATATATAATTTTATAATTT
>NW_015505641.1:80541-86372 GCF_001515645.1 Sinocyclocheilus grahami | reverse complement strand
TATATATATATATATATATATATATATATATATATATAATTTATTTATTATTAATGTATTATTTATTTATCTATTTCTTAATTATTTATTTATTCATTTGTTTATTAATTAATTATTTATTTATTTATCTATTTCTTATTTATTTATTCATTTGTTGATTCATTATTTATTTATTCATTTGTTTATTAATTAATTATTTATTTATTTATCTATTTCTTATTTATTTATTCATTTGTTGATTCATTATTTATTTATTCATTTGTTTATTAATTAATTATTTATTTATTTATTCATTTATTATTTATTTATTTATACAGATTTGTTAGTTTTTATAAAATAGTCGATTTGTTTTATAGTGGAACAAAGGATACTCCAAGGATAATGCATTTAAAACTGTATCATGAGCTCATGGCTTACAGTCATTGATTGTGGTGGATGCTGTTATCCTGCAGCGTATCGGGCCATGCTCACCCAGCCGCTGAAGACGGTGAGGGAAATCCTGGTTAACCAGATGGCTCACATGCTGGCCTGCTACAGGAAGAGCTGCGCCAGTCCCTCAGCAGCCAGCCAGGTCAGTGACGCACTTCACATTCATGTTCATATTAAGCTTACATCCTTATAAAAACACCTTCTCCCTTTATTGATGCTTACATAGCATGTGCAAACTCATTGACAGTTATAATGCAGCCATGTTATTTTAGTACAGGGGTGTCCAAACTTGGTCCTGGAGGGCCGGTGTCCTGAAGAGTTTAGCTCCAACCACAATTAAACACACCTGAACCAGATAATCAAGCTCTCACTAGGCATACTAGAAACTTACCAGCAGGTGTGTTGAGGCAAGTTGGAGCTAAACTCTGCAGGACACCGGCCCTCCAGGACCGAGTTTGGGCACCCCTGTTTTAGTATCATTTATATACTATTATAGGATTTATTAATATTTTGAATTAGCTTTTATTTTCAGAGTTTCAGTTTGAATTTTATTTTAGATTTATATTTAGCTTTAATTTTAGTTTTAGTAATTTTAGTACTTAAAAGAAAATTAGAAATGTTGCCTTGGCAACGATTTAACTAAAGTAAGTTAGTTTGTTTTGAATAATATATATATATATATAATTAACAAAATGTTAGTTAGTTACCAATAACAACACTGCTATGTAGAAACAATTTTTTCTGTATTTTTTATACCTTTATTTTTATACCTTTATTATTATTTTTTTTTATACTATATTTTATATTATTTATACCTTCTATTCATATTTTAATTATAATAAATAGATTCACATAATTTTCTCTGAACTGCACTGTAAGAAAAATGGATAATGTCCTGGCAGAAAATTACCAGAACATTTTTTCATTAAGTTTATGGACATTTTCTTCAACACTAAAACACAATACAAATGTGTAATTCAAAATGCGGGTAAAACACCTGTGAAAAATCAATATGGAAAATTCCTTCATATTAACTCTACATTGTGCCATATTTTTACAGACTTTTACTAAATTGTATAACTCTGATTTGTGTAAACTGACGGCTCTTCATGAACATTTTACCCTACAGCTAATCCTGCCTGATGCCATGAAGGTGTTTCCCGTCTACATGAACAGTCTGCTGAAGACTGCGACTCTAGTGGGCAGCACTGAGCTCTCCACAGATGACCGGGCCTTCCACAGACTCCTGGTCAATGCCATGGGAGTGGAGGAAACACAGGTCCTGCTCTACCCACGCCTCATCCCGCTGGTCAGTCAGTCACTCACACACACACACACAGGTTTACATTTGTGAAAAGTGGGGACATCCCATAGGCGTAATGGTTTTTATACTGTACAGACCGTATACTCTATTGCCCTACACCAACCCTACCCCTAAACCTACCCCTCACAGGAAACTTTGTGCTATTTCAGATTTTCAATACACTCCATTCTGTGTGATTTATAAGCGTTTTGAAAAGTGGGGACATGGGGTAATGTCCTGAAAAGTCACCTTCTCCTTGTAATACTTATGTCATACCTTTGTCATTATACAAATTTATGTCCTCATTTGTAACAAAAACGTGTACACACACACACACACACAACATCTATAATTTCTCTCATTGACATCTAACCCTGAGCACTAGAGTTCATGCGTTTGCTCTCTCTCTCTCTCTCTCTCTCTCTCTCTCTGTCTTTGAAAGATTGAACAAAGGTCTAGTGATTTATGTGTGTTTTCTGACTTTGGTCAAATCTAGAGTATTGATTGACTTTAATTTTTATAGAACTATGAAAGATCTTTTCACGTTTGAACAAATTTGGTGTAGTCATGGCGCTTTGTGCACATTATCTGAAGATGTTTTGGTGTTTTCCTTTGAATCCCATGGTGTTCTGTTTTCTTTAATGTGTTTGCTGTATGCATTGTTTTTAAGTGTTTTGTGCAGAGTTTTTGAGTATTTGTAAATAAAGCTTTTTTCAAAATCAAAATCTCTCTGTCTCTCTCTCTCTGTCTGTCTCTCTCTCTCTCTCTCTCTCTCTCTCTCTCTCTCTCTCTCTCTCTCTCTCTTTGAAAGATTGAACAAAGGTCTAGTGATTTATGTGTGTTTTCTGACTTTGGTCAAATCTAGAGTATTGATTGACTTTAATTTTTATAGAACTATGAAAGATCTTTTCACGTTTGAACAAATTTGGTGTAGTCATGGCGCTTTGTGCACATTATCTGAAGATGTTTTGGTGTTTTCCTTTGAATCCCATGGTGTTCTGTTTTCTTTAATGTGTTTGCTGTATGCATTGTTTTTAAGTGTTTTGTGCAGAGTTTTTGAGTATTTGTAAATAAAGCTTTTTTCAAAATCAAAATCTCTCTGTCTCTCTCTCTCTGTCTGTCTCTCTCTCTCTCTCTCTCTCTCTCTCTCTCTCTCTCTGTCTCTCTCTGTCTCTCTCTGTCTCTCTCTCTCTGTATCTCTGTCTGTCTCTCTCTCTCTCTCTCTCTCTCTCTGTATCTCTGTCTGTCTCTCTCTCTCTCTCTCAGCACACTATGGATGTGTCCAGCGAGGTGATCCCGGCTCCAGTGCGCTGCTCTGAGGAGCGGCTCAGCGAGTCCGGCATGTTTCTGCTGGAAAACGGGCTCTCCGTGTTCCTCTGGCTGGGACAGGCCTGTCCACCCGACCTCATCCAGAACCTCTTCAGTGTGCCCTCTCTCGGCCACCTGCCCTCAGAAGGGGTATGACGCACACTGCTTTTACAACTACATTTTTATTATACAGTAACTGAAATACAGGACTGAAAAAAAGGGTGTAGAAAAAAATCTTCGAAATTGCTAGTAAATTTGTCAGTTACAAAGAAATGTTAAGTAGCAATTTTGAAGTAGAAAGACTGAAATATTTTTTTCTTTTCTAGAGCTTAGAGAAATATATATATATATATATATATATATATATATATATATCAGTAATTACATTTTTCTGATTTTCTTATTGCTTTTCTAATTTTTCCAAATGTTTGTCCAGTTTTGTCTTTGTCTTGTCTTTATCTATTCTGAATATAGATTTCAGAATTAGTCTTTATACTCAAATGGCATGAACTCTACAAGTTTGTGTAGAATCTGATGATCTAAAGAGCATTTTGAGCTTCACTGACAGCAAGAACATCTGGCCGTTAGCAAAAGTGTGGCATAATTACAAATGTGCTTGTTTGATTAGGGACCCAAAAATAGTGCCGCAGCTTATTTATTTTTATTATTATTTTTAATTCACTTTACATCATAATATTTCCTTATTTAAAATTTAACATTTATTTCCAAATTTTAATTGGATTTTTAATCCCAGATTTTCTTGGAACTAAACTATTTAAAAAAGTTTTACAGCTAAAAAAATATTGTTCTATATTAGAACAAATAAAATAAAAATATTATTGTACATTATGCCACATCCATCTTAGATAACATTGACAAATGTTGTATCAATCAATCAATCAAATGAATAAATAAAGATTGGTAACAACATCAAGGTGAATAATGACAGAATTTGTGGGTAAGCAAGTATTTTTAAGCAGTACAGTACCTGGATTGGAATTGGATTATATCTGATCCAGGTTTGGCTTTGAAGGATGGTATTATTCCTCTCTGCTCTATTGATCTCACTGTTCGTGTTGCTTTAATCAAGGACCTGTTTATTCAGTTCTTCTCATTATGTGAATAACATCAGAACTGTAGGGATAACTCTAGCGTTATAATTGTCTTTCAGCAGATGTCATTACCTGTGCTGGATAATGCTCATTCCAGGAAGATCCATTCAATCATCTCCAGCATTTCACAGCAGAGGGCCACATCCATGAAGGTACGGCTCACCCTCACCACCTCCTCTCTGTATCTGTCTCTGTCTTTTGTTCATTATGAAGAGGCTTGAATAATTACTAATGGTGTTAATGTGTTTGTGTGTCACAGTGCTTGTGAGGTTCTGTCTGTCTGTCTATATCTATCTGTCTGTCTGTCTGTCTGTCTATCTATCTTATCTCTGTCTGTCTGTCTATATCTATCTGTCTGTCTGTCTGTCTATCTTATCTCTGTCTGTCTGTCTGTCTATCTATCTTATCTCTGTCTGTCTGTCTATGTATCTTATATCTGTCTGTCTGTCTATCTATCTATCTTATCTTATCTCTGTCTGTCTGTCTGTCTGTCTGTCTATATCTATCTGTCTGTCTGTCTGTCTATCTTATCTCTGTCTGTCTGTCTGTCTATCTATCTTATCTCTGTCTGTCTGTCTATGTATCTTATATCTGTCTGTCTGTCTATCTATCTATCTTATCTTATCTCTGTCTGTCTGTCTGTCTGTCTATATCTATCTGTCTGTCTGTCCGTCTCTCTGTCTGTCACATTTATACATAAATTCTTTTATTCTGCAAAGGACACATCAAATTGATTGATAAATCAATAAATTGTAATAATATTGTACAAAATATTTCCATTTCAAACCAATGCCGTTCTTTTAAACTATGTATCAAAAAAAAAATCCTCAAAAAATGCATCACAGATTCCCCATATTAAGCAGCATCACTTTTTTCAAAATTGATAATTGGAAATGTTTCTTCAGCAGCAAATCAGCATATTAGAGTGATTTCTGAAGGATCGTGTGGCACTGAAGACTGGAGTAATGATGCTGAGAATTCAGCTTTGTATCACAGGAATAAATTACATTTTAAAATATATTTTGAATTGTAATAATATTTTACAGTATTGATGGTTTACTGTCTTTTGATCAAATAAATGCAGCCTCGGTGAGATCGTATCGATCCCAAACTTTTTTCTTCACTTGTTATCACTTGCCTGAACGCTCCTCTTTCTCTGTCCTGACTGATCTCAGGTCAGCAGTGTGATTGATGTGTGTCTCTCTGTGCAGCTGCTGATAGTGAAGCAGAAGGACCAATCAGAGATGTTGTTCCGTCAGCACCTGGTGGAGGACAAGGGTCTTCACGGAGGAGCGTCCTACATGGACTTCCTGTGCTACGTCCACCGTGAGATCAGGCAGCTACTTACTTAACACACACACACACAGTTAAGTGTGTTACAGCGCACAGCCCTCTTCTCATATAACCTCTACAGCTGCCTATGATATACGACCAAACTCTCTTTCTGCAGTGAGAACTTTCTGCTTTGTTCCTCAGTGTTTGACAGGAGGGAAGCTGGTAAATGGGTGTTTAGATTGAACACCTTAAAATGTGCCACATCTTTCTGTTCTGAGGAGCGATTATATTGAGATTGTCTGAATGATTTTCTTAAATCATTCCCCCAGATTACATTTACCAAAGGGAAACCTTTCTTTGAATCCTTAATGCAGCAAAAAAAAAAAAAAAAAAAAAAAAAAGGC
>NW_015505641.1:60266-68319 GCF_001515645.1 Sinocyclocheilus grahami | reverse complement strand
TCTGTCTGTCTGTCTATATCTATCTGTCTGTCTGTCCGTCACATTTATACATAAATTCTTTTATTCTGCAAAGGACACATCAAATTGATTGATAAATCAATAAATTGTAATAATATTGTACAAAATATTTCCATTTCAAACCAATGCCGTTCTTTTAAACTATGTATCAAAAAAAAAATCCTCAAAAAATGCATCACAGATTCCCCATATTAAGCAGCATCACTTTTTTCAAAATTGATAATTGGAAATGTTTCTTCAGCAGCAAATCAGCATATTAGAGTGATTTCTGAAGGATCGTGTGGCACTGAAGACTGGAGTAATGATGCTGAGAATTCAGCTTTGTATCACAGGAATAAATTACATTTTAAAATATATTTTGAATTGTAATAATATTTTACAGTATTGATGGTTTACTGTCTTTTGATCAAATAAATGCAGCCTCGGTGAGATCGTATCGATCCCAAACTTTTTTCTTCACTTGTTATCACTTGCCTGAACGCTCCTCTTTCTCTGTCCTGACTGATCTCAGGTCAGCAGTGTGATTGATGTGTGTCTCTCTGTGCAGCTGCTGATAGTGAAGCAGAAGGACCAATCAGAGATGTTGTTCCGTCAGCACCTGGTGGAGGACAAGGGTCTTCACGGAGGAGCGTCCTACATGGACTTCCTGTGCTACGTCCACCGTGAGATCAGGCAGCTACTTACTTAACACACACACACACAGTTAAGTGTGTTACAGCGCACAGCCCTCTTCTCATATAACCTCTACAGCTGCCTATGATATACGACCAAACTCTCTTTCTGCAGTGAGAACTTTCTGCTTTGTTCCTCAGTGTTTGACAGGAGGGAAGCTGGTAAATGGGTGTTTAGATTGAACACCTTAAAATGTGCCACATCTTTCTGTTCTGAGGAGCGATTATATTGAGATTGTCTGAATGATTTTCTTAAATCATTCCCCCAGATTACATTTACCAAAGGGAAACCTTTCTTTGAATCCTTAATGCAGCAAAAAAAAAAAAAAAAAAAAAAAAATGGGCTCATAATGTCTGGAGTGCAAAATAGTGTTCTCAGATGAAAAATCTGTGCAGTGTCTATTAAATTAATAGACTGATTTGTGACTGGATATATACAGTACAAAACATGCTCTTTTTCTTTTTTTGACTTCAGGGATGAAAACATCACACAAAACTGAATTCTAGTCATGTACAAAAATTGTCTTGCAATGGAATCGCTGTCTGCTATCCCAATCTTTTTCTTCATTTTTTTTTACTCAATGTTATTTTGCACATTGTGTTTATGTTTTGCTTGTATGTTTCCAATACTTCAAAATGTGTGAAGGGATGCCAATGCTTTCCAACATCATGCCAGTGATTTTCGCAAGATGAACACTAGATATTCAGGTAGTTAAAAGTTTAACTATTAGACCTTCAAAGAAAACTTTTTTTTTAAACCAAAATAATTGAACATTGATTAAAAGTGGAATGTCCCTTTTATTTTGTTGCAGTTAATGTCAGTCATTATTTGTTATTCTTAACTTCATACAGTTTTGCTCTTTGAGACATTTCCAATCTGGTATGTTTTATAACATGAGCAATTATTATACTAAATTTGCCTTATTTTTTCTGACTTTTAATGGTACATTGCTGGACCAATACTGTATATTTTCTTACAGTTTGAGATGGGTTTTAAGAACTCGTAAGCAACTACACCTCAGGTCACATGCATCTAGCCTTTGTACCTGTTCATTAGTGCTTTGGATCCGACACATATGTGGTTCTTCGTATTGAACACAGAAAGGATTCATTTCTGGAAGTAGAAGGCAGTCCGTCATGTACATTTCAATATAAAGCCTTTATACAGCTGTTTTTGAATAAAGGTGTAGTCCCTGTTGAGCTTGTAAGTGTATTTGTTTTGTGTATTTTGTGTGCTCTCATAGGCCACGTACACACTGCAGCTAAATTCGGTTGTCAGTTCACCCTTAAGTGCTTAATCCTGTTCTGTACTCACACAGTTCAGTCATTTACAGGAGTGACAACTGCAATCTACAACCCAGATAACTCCCGAAAAATTCAGGTAGGGACAATCAAATTTACAAAAATTCAACACCGTGTACTGAATTGAACTGAACAACTAGTTGTTAGTGAGGTATTTAAACGTGTATCAGTATGGAAGGCCGATAGGGCCAAAAGTCTTAAAGTGGAAAACATGAAATTTGACTGTCAACACGCACTGTTCGTCCGTGTTAACTAGCCAATTTTGTATGTGTAAACAAACAAGCACATTATGCCCATGTTAAGGCATCAGGTTTCTTTAGTATGTGTAAAGATGTGCAGTTTTACTGCATTAAGACAAATTTGAACGTGCCTCTCAACGTGCATATTATGGCCATGTTCAATCGTTTGATACTTTTTTAAAGTAGAATTATTTCTAGATTTACTTGCATGTTAATCCTTTCTTTAGTTCACTGCGGCATTGCTTTACTGATGTCTACTGTGCTAGAGTAAATTAATTTAATTTTCCAATGTAAATTAAGACCTTTCTACCTGAGAAAGAACGTGGAACTAAACTACAAAGGACATTACAAAACATGACATAAGACTGACATCGCACACAATGTACAGATGCATTATCCCTCATGACATGGTCAAATTTCATGGGTTCCGTTTGGCAGTATGTGCGGTGCAAGAAATCACAGTGAACAAGGTATGTCTTGTGTTGCCAGATCTTGCTATAAATAAAAACCCAACAACAAGCCCATAATAAATTTAAATGCAAACACTTTATCTTGGAAATATTGCGAGCTAAGCCCAAAGACACATCATTTATAATAATTGGACATAGCAACACTTCAAGAGTGCACTCTGCGAAAGCAGCCTTCAAAACATGATATTTTAGTTAAAATCGCTGAACATGAGTCTTTGGTCGCTGTAATATTACCTTGGTCAAAAATGGTGGATACCAAATGCTAAAGACACCAAAATGTTGCTAAGGTTACCACTCTGTCAATTAGCGCAATTTGTAATAATAATAATAATAATAATAAAAAAACTTTAAAATAGACTTTAACAACCAAACCCTCCACCAAAAAAAAAAGTTTTGAATGTTGTGATTTGTGAAAATTACGTGATCTAGGCTCTTTATACAGTTTGTGCGATTGTAAAAATGCGAACGGGGTGGCCAACATCGGTCCTGGAGAGCCAGTCCTGCAGTTTCACTCCAACCCTAATCAAACAGACCTGAACAAGCTAATCAAGGTCGAAAGCAACAGGCAGGTGAGTTTTTAATCGAGGTTGGCGCAAAACTCTGCAGGACTGTGGCTCTCCAGGACCGACGTTGGCCTCCACTGTGCTAGACAGTCATGCTAGAATTTGCGCACAGAATATTTCTACGGACACCGCAACGATAGTAATATATGGAAGCACGTTTCCGCCACTGAATAAAAAATAAAAAAGGTAATTGCGACTATCTCACAATTCTGACTATTTTTTCTCATAACTGTTTGATGATAACTCACAATTCTGACTTTTTCTCAGAATTGCTTGATATAAACTCGTAATTGTGAGTTAAAAAGTCATAATTGTGATATAAACTCGCAATTTTGAAAAATAAAGTCAGAATTGCGTGATATAAACTGCGAGTTTATATCTCATAATTCTGTGAAAAAGTCGCAATAACCTTTTTTTTTATTTTTTATTCAGTGGCGGAAACGGGCTTCCATAGTAATATGATGACGTGCTCTTTTAAAAAAAATTAAATAATAATAATTCTACACATAATATATCCAAAATGTAAAAATTTGATTTACTTCACGCGTTCACGTGATACGAATTGGCAGGTCAGATTCGCCTCATTTTCATCCGTGTTAAATTCGGTATGGCGTCTAATCTGACTGAAGGTCTTTTGACTCCTATATTTAAATGTGACTGTCACTTCTGAAACTCCCCAGTGTGTAGGCCTACTATATGTGGCCAAAGTGACTTTCATTACCAGTGATCTGACATTCAATGAAGGAGCCATGAAACATACATTCTGAGCGGTTTATTGACTCTATGTTACAAAATGCCCTCATCTAGTTCCACAGAGAAGCATGGGATATGCACACAGAGCGCTAGATCAGCTCCAGTCAGCTCTTCCCAATCCCACCACTAAAGGCTGTTCACTCAAGCCTTCTTCACTCTCTACACATGCAGCTGTCAGGCTCTCACGCTGCTCGCAAGAAATGTTGGATCATCAGAACGTCAATGCGAAACCTCAAATACAGCATGACATAGCATTGTTTTCAGAAATGGACTAAAAAAAGATCACATCCTATACTGTAACTCAATTACAATGAAAACAGACAGAAAGTACAGGTGGTTTGGGACGAGTGCTAACAAAGAAAGGCACTGATTTCTAGAGTAGGGAAAAGCTCATGCACTCTTCTCCTGGATAAGCTCATGTGAATCAGGCATGCAGGTTGCAAAACTAATAAAAGTAAATTGAAAGACAATCAAGTGTTCCGTACTGTTAAGTACAGTATTATCTAGAACCCATAACGACAAACATTATTTGCATAATCTGAATAAATAAACAAAAAGAAAGATCTTAAAATAAAACAGTGGGAAGATGCAACAAAATGCTTGTTTATACTTTATGAAATATCTACACACAAATTCATGTATTCATTCTATTCAATCTGATGTCTGGACCGGACTATATATTTATACACAGTTATAAAACTCGATTTACTTCCTATCTCTCTCTTGTTCTCTAGTCTACAGGTTAAGACTTTGAAAGCTCACTTGTCAAGCTTTAAAGGGGTCATAGGATGCCCATGTTCCACAAGTTGATATGATTCTTTAGGGTCTTAATGAAAAGTCTGTAACATAGTTTGGTTAAAATTTCTCAATGGTAGTGTAAAAAACACTTTTTACCCTGTCAAAAACAGCTCTTTTCAGATCAAGCTGTTTTTGTAGCATTTTCCTTTAAATGTTAATGAGCTCTGCTGACCCCGCCCCTCTCTTCCGAGCTGCTCTCAGGGAGACTGTTCACTTTAGCCGCATTCATCAGTGAAACTTGCTAATTAGCACATTATTAGGAAAGGCGATTTGCAAAGATTCATTACAAAACATTATACTCACTTCTTCTGTAGATGAGACTGGATCATGAATGATTCGCGCGAACATAGACGCATTTATGTAGATCGGGGGTGCATTCTCTTCAAAAACAAACAATCCACTGCATCTTCAGCGGCTCAGATGTCGGGAGTAAACGATGACTGCTATGTTCATTATTACATCCAACCTGAGATCGGCTCGATTTAAGAAAGGGGAAAACATTTAACCAGATTAAAAAAAAAAACATTGGGTGGATTTGTATCATTATAGGATGGTTGTGTACACACACTGCCAACACACATTTCAGTTCAAACAACTTGTAAAAGTGCATGTAACATCCTATGACCCCTTTAAGAATTATTGTTGAAGGTGTAGAAACTGCTGCTCATGACATTAACTGAAATGCATGAAGGAAACAGTTTCACACAGGGATTCATCTAAGATTTGTGCGAGCTATGATTATGATTGTAATGGAACCTAGTTGCAACTGAGCCCATGTGATTCTAAAGGCAGAGTACTGAAAAAAAACTGGATATCTAAATATTGACCGTTCAGTTTAGCGGTGTGTTATTGTGTGAAATTATTTCTCCAATTTTACTCCATAAATCATGTTGTCAGCCACGTTGAGCTGTAACTTAAGTCCACTAGGTGGCAACGTTGCAGAGAACATTGTACTCTTGGCGAACTAACTATATATATATATATTATGATTTCCCCACAGTTACAAAATATTCTAAATGTAAAAGTGATGTTGAATGCTAAATAGCTTCTTAATTCACATAAAAATTCTCTGGGGTAAGAAGTTTGAATATCCTGAAATCAGCTCTGGATGCTATAAAACAGTGGTTTAAAGAGATAGTTCACTCAAAAAAAAAAAAGTCATCTGTCGATTGTCTTCTTTTGAACACAAAAGAAGATAATTTGAAGAATGTTGGTAACCAAACAATTGACTTTGACTTCCATAGTATGAAAAAAATAATACTATTGAAGTCAATGGCTACCGTGAACAGTTTGGTTACCAACTTCCGTAACTTCTTTTGTGTTCAACAGTAGAAAGAAGCTCATACAGGGTTGGAAGAAGTGGCGAGTGAATAAATAAGGACAATTGTCATTTTTGGATGAACTATCCCTTTAAGCAATGCTTTGAAAGACATTTCTTTGACATTAACAGAGCTCCTTTGCAGACACACAAATACTGATGGTCAAAACCTCCAAATGAAAACAAATACTGTACGGCTGCAGACAGCCGACGTGCTTAGATAGTTAGCTCAATAAATAAAACCACATGTCAAGATGCTTTGAGAACAGTGATATAGTGCTGGAAACATGTAAACATAATGTGACGTTTTTTTCAAAAGGACTTTACAATTAAGATACATATAAGCAGCATTACTTTGTAACAGTGTTTCTTAAGACAAATACAACATGTGTGCTTTGATTTGCTACCTGTAGCTTCCAAATCTATAATACAGCATCTTGATCAGGTTGGCAAATGATTCTGAACCAAAAAAAAAAAACACCAGCTGTTAAGATCTATTTCAAATATATTTTAGAAAACATACAACATCTTAATCTTTATTTGACTATCCACCTGTTTTTGGCTGGACCCACTGTTGTAGTTCTGGAATGATTCTGTAGAAATTTAAAGGCTGCAGAGTCACAGGTTTGCACTTTATGTGAAGAATGTTTACTGTTATACTGTATACGTGACACATTATTAACTTAAAAATAAAATTATGAAAATGTACTCATTCTCAAGCCATCCAAAATGTAGATAAATTAAGTTTGTTTCTTCATCAGATCAGTTTTGGAGAAATGTAGCATTGCATCACTTGCTCACCAGTTGTTCCTCTGCAGTGAATGGGTGCCGTCAGTCCAAACAGCTGATAAAATGATAAAAACATCACGAAGTTTGTTTCTTCATCAGATCAGTTTTGGAGAAATGTAGCATTGCATCACTTGCTCACCAGTTGTTCCTCTGCAGTGAATGGGTGCCGTCAGAATGAGAGTCCAAACAGCTGATAAAAACATCACAGTAATCCACACCACTCCAGTCCATCAGTTAACATCTTGTGAAGCGAAAAGCTGCAAATCCATCAAAACATTTTTAACTTCAAACTGCTTCTGGTTAAAATACGAGTCCTCTATCCATAATATTGCTTTCTCCAGTGAAAAAGTCGTCTCATTTGAATCAGGAAAGAAATATGCACAGATCAAGCACTGTTTACAAACAAAAATAGTCCAGAACAGCTCTAAACTAGCGTTATCATGGATTATGGACTCATATTTTGAGCAGAGGCACCGGTTTAAAGTTAAAAAGGTCTTATTACTGGATTTGTTTCTTACAAACACGCAACTTTTCACTACACGAGACATTCATTGATGGTATGTGGATTACTGTGATGTTTTTATCAGCTGTTTGGACTCTCATTCTGATGGCACCCATTCACTGCAATGTAGTGTTAATTTTGTTAACGAAAACTATGACGAAAAATGTTTGTTGATGAGCTTTTTCCCATGACTAAGACGAGACGATGATGAGACGACAATAAGGTCAATAAACGATAACTGTGACTATATCAACATGTACCGTATTGACCCCGAATATAAGACGATGTTTTTTTCTTGGAAATACATTTGAAAAAATGCGGTCGTCTTATATTCAGGGTCTAGACTTTGACATCTCAATAATACACCCACAACAATAGGTGGCGCCAAATACGCATAAAACGAGTGTGCCATGAAATACGTAATGTAATGCGTGTTGTAAAGATCTTGAGTAAAAGAAAAAGAAAAGCTTACAGCTGCATGAGTCGTGACTGTCACGTTAGCCTGATGGGACCAAACTCCCTTTGTGATTTTAAAACGTAAGACAGTACCCAGATTTGAAGACTACAGTAAGATTTAACTTCTACTGTTAATAAGATTTTGGTAGGCTACTATTAGATGGATAGCCTAAA
>NW_015505641.1:51093-60144 GCF_001515645.1 Sinocyclocheilus grahami | reverse complement strand
GGGGGGTCGTCTTATAATCAGGGTCGTCTTATATTCGGGCCAATACGGTAATATCGTTGACGATAAAAGACGAGACTAAAATCTATTTTAAAACATAAAAACTATACCAAAATTTATTTAAATTTTTGTTGAAAAAAAGGAGGTAAAATACTATTGCAGACTGTTGTAAAAGCCTCTACTAAACGAGCTTTCATGTGTGCGGTTGCCAGATATCAAGAGTTCAATTTTTTTTTTAGCAGTTTAACTATTATACAGCAGCGTGACGAAAATATGACTTAAGTTTTCATTGATTAAAACTACTAAAATGCTCAGACATTTAGCCAACTAATACTTGACTAAACATAAACAGGACAAGGCCGACTAAATAGGATAAAAACTAAAAAGTACATTTGACACCAGGACTAAGACTAAGACTAATTTAAAAGACTAAGACTAAATAAAAAATTGCTGACAAAATTAACACTACTGCAGAGGATCAATTGGTGAGCAAGTGATGTAATGCTAAATTTCTCCAAATCTGTTCCCATTAAAAAAACAGACTCTTGGATGATACATAAATATCATATCATATAAATATCATAAATTTATAATAAATAAATACATACATTTTCAACAAATTTTCACTTTTGGGTGAGCTATTCCTTTAACTAATGAGTTAAGTAAACGGTATCTCAAATATTCCTTGTAAATTGTTGCAATTTAAGAATGGATTTGTGAAAAATGTATACAGAAATTCATTCTGTTTGTATTTCATATATGGGTCAATGTATGAAATGTTACTTTGGAGAAAAAAAAGATGATTAACAGACTATTTGTCTACTTTAAATGTATACGTTTTTTTACAAGTACATGACAAAAAATGTAAAAAATAATTTTTCTTTGATATTAAAAATGCTGTTCATTTTGGTTTATGGGTAAAGCACTGCTAGTAATCAGATGTGTACTGTATCATTGAGGACGTAGGGTTTGTGGAGTATAAAGGTGGTTATATGAGCTGGCCCGCCAACAGAGTCCATTCAGATGTTAAATGACGTTCTCAAAAAGCTGCATTGATTTCATGATGTTCTCATCCTGTAGGGAACAAACGGACACAGGTGAACACTTTAATAACAGCTCACCTGTGGAGACTAATGGACTGGCTTCGGGACAACATTGAACATTATGTAAGGAGCTTTTCTCTCTAAGTGCTCTACTCAAGAAAAACGTATCGTACATGTTTTCAGGAAAGACATTCATTGCAGAACATCACATTCAGAACAAAAATAGACTTACGTTTTGACAGCAGTCTATAAATTCATCTATAGTGACCACTCCATCCCTGTTTTTGTCCATTTTCTGTCAAGACACAAAAAGGGTCAGACGGTCAGTGTTCATTTAAGGTTGCTCTATTCATTTAGATTTAGCCATTTTCCTTGCTTAGAATTGGATTTAGACAATCTCTACGATTGCATCAGCAGAAACTTGATCTGAAGGATCATTGCTTTACCAGTGAACCAAATTGCTGCGTCTGGCAATCATTTATTTTTTCCCCATATTTAATCACTATTTTTATGGAAGCCCATTTCCATCAAGGGGAAAAAATATGCTTTGGTAAATGATAATTACAACATTAAAAGTCATAAACATGAGATAAAAGGTCTTTATGAGAATTATAAGATGCTAAGTCAATTATGGAATAAAAAGTCAAAATGATGACAAAAAGTCAACAATTTTATGTCATAATAACATAATAGTGTCTCATAATTAAGACTTTTATCTCATAATTATGCCTTAACATGTTTACATGTTTATAAATCCTTAGACTAAAATTTACGATAATTTTTACTTTCTCGTATTTGTGACTTAGTAGGACATGGTTTGTCCATTATTTGTCAAGACACAAAAAAGTCATTGTGTTCATTTAAGGTCGTTCTATTCATTTAGCTTTAGACATTTTTCTAGCCTCAAATAACATCTACACAATTTCTATGATAACATCAGCAGAAACTAGATCTGTAGGATCATGGTGATAAATAATATGACATTGATGGGAACATTCTGGGAATGGATTTGCTCTACCAAAGAACCACCAAGTTTTTCACCATTTGTATTCACTTTTTTTATGGAGACCCATTTCTGCCACATAATCGGAAAAATAATCATGCTTTGGTAAATGCTAATTATGACATTAAAAGTCATAAATATGACTAAAAAAGTCAAAATGATAAGATAAGACAGTGAGATTAAGAAAAAGTCAAAATGATGACAAAAAGTCTACATTTTTGTCATAATTAGTATCTCATAATTTTGACTTTTATCTCATAATTAGGCCTTAGCAGCTTTGACTAAAATGTACAACAATTTTAATGTCTTTTAATCTCATATTTATAACTTAGTATGACTTTGTCAAGACACAAAAAGGGTCAAACGATCATTGTGTTCATTTAAGAATGCTCTATTTATTTAGCGTCAGAACTTTTTCTTGCTTAGAATTACATCTAGACGATCTCTATAATGACATCAGTAGAAACTCGATTTGTAGGTTCCTGGTAATAAATAACATGACACAGATGGGAACATTCTGGAAATTTACTTGCTTTACCAATTTCCTATCTAGTAAATATTTTCTATTTGAAGAACAATCCTTACAGAATAAATTAGATGCTAAAATTCAGCGATTCAATCTCACCTGGAAAAATATCTCCACATGCTGTCGTGGAGTTTCCTCTTTAAGCATGGGATATGTGCATTTCCCCATCATGTCATAGATGGACTTTATGATATCTAACATTTCCTGTGAAACCCACACAACAGACAGGCATGTTGTTCATTAGTGTTTTATATAATCGCTTGTCATGTAAGTGATTTTCCGGTAAGACTTTACAGTAAGGTTTAATTTGTTAACATTCATTAATGCAGTTGGTACATGACAATGAACTGACAATAAAAAATTTTTTTCAGTATTTATTAATATAGTGTTAATTTATTGCTATTGTCTATTGTTAACTTGAAAAGTTAACTTGACTTGACTTATTTACTTTTGTGTCAGAATTATGACTTTATATCTCAATTTCTACTTTGTATCTCATAATTTTTTACTTTTTGTCATTGCAGTCATAAGTCATAATAATGAGATAAAAAGTTGAAATTTACAAAATCAAAGTTTTGTCAATTATGACTTCTCATAATTTTGACTCGTGTCATAATTTCAACTTTTTATCTCATAGTCATTACTTAGTATCTCAATTTAAATCTTTTGTCAATTTTGACCTCATATTTTGACTACAATTTACAATTTATTGCTATACTATTGTCCATTATTAACTTGAAAACTTAAAACTGTACTAGCTAATGTGGAAATTAAGTTTAAGTTAAGTTAAGTTTAAGTTGTTAAGTTAAGTTTAAGTTTATGCATTTAGCAGACACTTTTATCCAAAGCGACTTACAGTGCATTCAGGCTACAAATTTTTTATGTTTGGTAAACTCATATTTATTTATTTACACCATTTTTATGGAAGCCCATTTCTGCCAGAAAAGAAAAAAAATAATGCTTTGGTAAGTCATAATTATGGCATTAAAAAGTCAAAATCATGACATAATTTTTTTTTTCGTTTTGTCATGTTTTGAATTCGTATCTCATAATTAGGCTGTATCTCATAATTTGACATAGTAACCAAGAAGTTTCACTTTTGTGTCACAATTATGACTTTCTATCTCATAATTATGACTTATTATGAAATAATGCGTTAAAGTCAAAATTATGCAATGAAAAGTAAATTTTTATGTCATAATTATGATTTTTTTTTTATCTCAAACTTTTTAATTTGACTGAGTATCTCATATTTATGACTTAGTCTGTCATAACTTACACTTTTCCAGTTTATTTTAAATGGTCCAACATTTATCTATGATATAACTAATTTAAAATTGTAGGTTTGGTAAACTCATATTTATTTATTTACACCATTTTTATGGAAGCCCATTTCTGCCAGAAAAGAAAAAAAATAATGCTTTGGTAAGTTATAATTATGGCATTAAAAAGTCAAAATCATGACATAATCATGACATTCGTTTTGTCATGTTTTGAATTCGTATATCATAATTAGGCTCATAATTTGACATAGTAACCAAGAAGTTTCACTTTTGTGTCACAATTATGACTTTCTATCTCATAATTATGACTTATTATGAAATAATGCGTTAAAGTCAAAATTATGCAATGAAAAGTCAATTTTTATGTCATAATTATGATTTTTTTTTATCTCAAACATTTTAATTTGACTGAGTATCTCATATTTATGACTTAGTCTGAAAACTTACACTTTTCCAGTTTATTTTAAATGGTCCAACATTTATCTATGATATAACTAATTTAAAATTGTATTAAAATGTATTTAATATTTTATTTGATATTTATTTTAGTCTTTCAGTTGAGATGAGGTTAAAACGGCATGCATTATATCTATAAATAATTAGCACATCCACAAGCATCCACGCCATGTGTGTGTAAGAAAGATCGTCTTCAGAATGCTCCATTAGTATTATTACTTACCTCAAAACTGACAGAGCCATTGTGATCTGTGTCGAACGCATCGAACAGAAAATGTGCATAAGTTGATGCATCTGAAAAATAAAACAGGAAACTGCTCAGCTTCAATCACAGCAATGTCATTACATCATTTCATAGCCTATTATATTCAACAACAAAGGGGATGCATAAGCTTGCACAAGCTATGATCCATTATACTATAAATAATGCAAGCAGTGTGCATATGTGAATGGGCTGGAAATGAGTAGGGCCACGTGAGAGAAATTTGTCACAAACCCTGACAAATGATGTAGAGAAGCTCAAACCCATAATTATAAAACTACTTCTTTGACTTTGCAGTGGCACAAATCATGTGACTCAAAAAAGAAAAGAATCACTACAACAGCCATTTCCACTGGGAGACCTCCATTCAGATCAGTGGTGTGTGTGTGTGTGTGTGTGTTGGTCTCCTGAAATGATGTGGAAAACTCCACTTTTTAGTTCTATAAATTCATATTCCATTTCTATTTTATGTTATACAGTTTCTGGGTTAAAGACACACACACAAAAATCGTGCTTGGGTAAGCCATAATTATGACATAAATATGAGATATTAAGTCATATTATGACATATTAAGTCATAATTATGAGATTAAAAAGTCGATATTATGAGAAAGTCAAAATGATGAAAGAAAACGTTTCTGTCATAATTATGATGTATCTCATAATTTTGACTTTCATGTCACCATTATGACATTTTACAGTTTTTGAGATGTTGAGATACTAAGTCATAATTATGAAAAGTCAAAATTATGACATACTAAGTGGAAATTATAACTAAAAGTAGAATTCCTTCATAATTACATCTTGGTATCTCATAATTTTGACTTTTGTGCCATCATTATATCTTTTTATTTTTCCACTGTTTTAATAATCTTTCTATGGAAGCCCATTTTCACTGCAAAATAAAAAATGTTTTTATTATTATGAAAAATCTAAATTATGAGATACTAAGACATAATTATGAGATAATACTCATAATACAAATATGAGAAATTAAATTATTTTATTATATTGAAATTATAAGATGAAAAATAGAATTGTTGCCATAATTATGACTAAGTATCTGTTAATTTTGACTTTTTTTGTCATAATTATTATTATTTTTAAAATCTCAATCTTTTTATGTCACAATTTAAACTTTTGATATCATAATTATGCACTTAATTATGACAGAAAATCGCTTTTAGTACAATTTGCTGGATATTTCACTTTAAAAGTGAGGCAAAACATACAAAAAGCAACATAATATTTTGCATAAACAAAATTTGTTGCAGAAACAATAACTGTAATAATACAGTAAACGTATGTTTTGCCAGGTAACCTAAAATGGTAAATTTAAGTTAACTGGCTTTTCAAAATATTATTTAATAAGACTGAATCAAACTACAACATGTTACACCAATAAAAACTATTATAAAGGGTTAGATCAAGCAGCTTAAAAAAATCACACTGTACAGTATAACTGAAAAAGGAAATAGTAGTAGAGAATATCTGACTTTAAATATACTCACCTCCCTGTGGAAAGAACTGAGAGTAAATTTCCTTAAATGTGTCTTCATTGACCACACCGCTGGGGCATTCCTAAAAAACACAGATACAGACATTTCCATCACTGAGATGTTATTGAGGAGTGATTTCACCAAGAGAACCATTATGTGCATGAACATCCAAATAGGAAATGGCACCATTGTTGAGCAATAAACACATTATCCATTGTCCATTCTCATTCTAATGTGCATCATAAATGAAAATGTGAAACAGCAGGCAAACACATTGTGCTAGAAGTCCATTTGCTGCATTGAACATAATCTCATATGACTCTCCTTCATTTCAAATAAATGAGCTCAGAGAGATTGCAAGTGCTTGTCAGACAGTGTTGTAAGATCACCATTCTTTACTGTACTATCACTGATCACTAGGTAATGGTAGACCTCATATATGATTTGCCTAGCACTGAAGCCTGCATGTTGTATCTCTAATAAATTGTGAGAAAAGTGCATGCTTAATGCTTGAATTTGCTTTCGATTTTATTGGATGACTTGCACTAAAAACGATGCTCTGAATATCAGATCGACCTCCTCAAGATGACCAATAGTTTAAGCTGTCATGCTTGTCTGATGAAACGCTCTCAAATGTTTTGGTTTAGCAAACACATTTATGAACGGCTCTTCAGAAATGATGCTTTCAAGCCTGAAAGTGAATCATGGGAGGATGACTGCTGTCTCACAACATCAGCAATGCAATATCTTTAATAATCTTGTGAAGGGAGTTGCAATGGCTGTTATCCAAGATGTCTGCTGAAGCTAAAGAAACCAGTGTATTTTATTAATTCTGAAATAGCAGCAGATATAACAGATTAGTGCTGTTATTCAAATATCCCAAAACCAGTGATAGTCTGATAGTTAAAGCAACTATTGAACTTTATAATACCCATATTTAGCAAAACTTCATTAGGCAGTTCCAGCATTACTCATGTGCTTCCCTCAATATGATAAACCAGCTAAAATAAAGTCAAATCACATTTATAACAATATATCTCCCTTGACGAAATATGCCACCACTTTCTGATTTGAAGTGTTAGATGTATTGTTTTAATTCACATGTTTGTAGCAAAAGAACTGTAATGTTCTTTAACTAGTTTTATGCGAAGCACAATACTGGATTTTGACGGCTGGTTAACATTGGGCTTTATAAGGAGGAACAGATCAGTAGAGTAGCAACAAAGTAGCTTTGATATTCAATTTGAGAGCATGTATTCATCCTGCTGGTTGCAATTTAATATGAGTAATAGAGGTGTCATTTTTGTTGACATAATAACTGTGCATTTATATGATGAAGGTAAAACATCCCACACCCTTAGCACAAAATAAAGTCAATTCTGATGTTTATATCTTATTCTTAGCATCATTAACTGTTTTAAAACCTGTAACTTGCGTATGATATCTTATTTTAAAACATGTTTTCGCTTCCATAGATGGCATAATGAAAGCAATCTGTCCATACTGCACTCCTGCAATGATAAACACATGATTCTGCATGTTTTATGAAGGATCTTAACAAATGAACAATCCAAAATTATAATAGCTGTAACAGTGTCATTTGGACCCCAGGAATTGGATTAGATTACGTAGTAGAAAGGGCAATTTTTTCAAGATGATTGCGGTTGCTTTATCATAAATGGTGTGGCAATTGCAGCAATTAAGAAATGTGCTTTTACAGTGTAACTATTTCAAGCAAGGTAAGTGGGGAAAATTGCTTAGACGTCTTTAGTTTACATACCCAAGAGAGATTTCAGTTATTTTCTGTGACCAGAAGTAACTAAATCATCTACTTTTGTTGCTTTGCAGCCGGAAACATTTTTTTTGTTTTATCCAGCTGTATTTACATAAAAAAATGTTTGGGAAAAAGGATCACCCCCGTCCTAAAAATGACTTGTAAACTCAATCAGGTGTAGCTAATCATCTTCTCAATGGCACACAAAGCCATTTGACTTTCAGCTGTGCTCATTTTGATTAGCTCAGCATGAAAGAGCTTTCCTGCACTGTAAAAAATGAACGTGAATTTAACGGTAAAAGACTGTAAAAATGCTACAGTAAAAACCTGTTAAATGGTTAACGGTAACTTTCCCTACTATATACGGTGAAAAACTGTATTGGACATGTAATTTTATGGTAGTATACCATTATTGGAAGTGAAAAAGACCGTATAATTTACAGTGAATAACCATAAATTGACATTCCCAGAATTCCCAGCGTTACATTTCAAATTTGATGTTTTTTGTTGAAATAACTATTTCTTAGTTGTTTTTTCTTATGAGTTTTGTTTAGTGGTAAAATTCCGGCAACCACAGCTGCCGTTTTTTTTTACCGTGAATTTTACGGCATTTTTTTTTACAGTGTGGAGCATTTTAGTCCTTGGTAGTGCAACTGAATCAAACAATCAACGGTGGGTGGCAAGGCACTGTCAAAAGATCTCCGGGATAAAGTTGTGCAGGCAGAAGTCAGGAGATGGATATAAAAACATTTCCAAGGCTTTATCAATGCCTAGAAGCACAGGGAAGTCTATTATTAAGAAGTGGAAGGTATTTGGTACAACACAGGCCCTCCCTGGATCAGGACGTCGCTCCAAACTGAATGAAAGAGCCGGAGGAAACTGATCAGAGAGGCGACCAAGAGGCCTACAGCAACTCTGAAGCAGCTGCAGGATTTTATGACAAAGAGTGGTCATTGTGTGCATGTGACAACAATATCACAAATTCTCCACAAATGTGGCTTGTATGGGAGGGTTGCAAGAAAAAAGCCACTCCTAAAGAAAGGCCACATGCAGTCACAACTGAGCTTTGCCAAAACACACCTTGAAAACTCTGAGGCAGATGAGACTAAAATTGAATTATTTGGCCTCAACAACAAACGATATGTCTGGAGGAAATCCAACACATCTCACCATCCAAATAACAGCATTCCTACAGTAAAGCATGGAGG
>NW_015505641.1:40966-50978 GCF_001515645.1 Sinocyclocheilus grahami | reverse complement strand
GCACACAGTGGTTGAAGGAGAAAAAGGTGAATGTTCTTGCATGGCCTAGTCAGAGCTAGGGGTGGAACGGTTTGTGGAAAAAAATCGAACTGTTCGGTTCTCCACACACGGTTCGGCATGCGCTAGGACCACAGTTCAAGTTAAATCTGACAACGCATCTGTAATATGGTTTGCTATAAATAACACGTAAAACAAACAGGGTGTTTTTCTGTGAAAACAACCGTTTTCGTACAGCGATAGCTGGACACTTTTGTCCATATTAGGACTTTCCTCGCACGACTTTCTGCGCGAGAGCGCCCTCCGGCTTCGAGTATGAATGAAACATACACTGCATTTAATGTTTAGTGCTCCTTGATGTTCATCTCGCCTTATTCTGGGTCCGAATAAAACATCAGATCATGCACAGACTATCCTGTCTCTTTTAATTTAAATCTATATTTATTCACACCGGCTCTTGAAAACCTCTATGCGAACACACTTGCCCGAAAAAGTGCGGGGACGAATTTATGTGATATTAAAAGTGGGGGGTGGGGGGCACGTCCCTCGCATCCCCCGCGTAATCTACGCCCCTGCCACAAACGCTCACCATCAAACTGAACTGAACTTGAGCAGTTCTGAAAAGAAGAGTGGGCAAATATTGCAAAGTCTAGACGTGCAAAGTTAGTAGAAACAAATCCCAAAAGACTAAAGGCTGTAATTAAAGCAAAAGGTGGTTCAACGAAATACTGACACAACGGGGTGGTACTAACCCAACTTTTGGGTTAAAACTTTAATTTAAAAATTTTACGCAACAGCTGGGTTAGTCCATATTTGACCCAACGTTGGGTTGAAACAACCCAGCATTTTTTTGTGTTGAATTGTGTTGAATTCTACATAAATATATAAAACCAATCTATACTAGACTATATTGTTTTCTGAAGCCATATGGTAACTTTATGTGAAGAAAAGACTGCAACTTAAGTCATTTTCACTATGAACATTTCCATGTCTCTTTTAAGATGTTTTTAATTTCCCCGTCTTTTTCGGGCTGGAATGTCACAGTTTGAAAATGGCCTGATATTTCCAGGTTTTTCATGACTGCGGAAATAATAAAAGACTAATTTAAGAACCTTTAAGAACTTTTTGGAAAACACATTGAATGTTTGGACCTGATGTAATGAAGAAGAGTCCGTCTGAAGGGCAAAATAATTGACTTTTAAAAAGTGGGCACATGTACCAGTACATGGCAAAACTCTGAACAATAAAATGACAATCAAATAATCAGAAACCAGCCTCGGGCATTCAGAGCCAGATATGAAACATCATTACAGTATTCCCTTTGTTGTGTACTGAGCAACTAGAGGAGGAGGACTGGAGGACTGAGAGGTGTGCAGATTTTGATACAAGCACAGCACAGGAGGGATTTGCTCTTAGATCATGCTTTTGCATTCTTCAATAAAATACACTGTACAACTGTCTGTTATGCTCTCAAATAACAGTTTGAATCAGCCTGGTTAAAAGGATTCAGTCACGCTGAAATGGATTACTATACAGAAACAGGGCATACTGTATGTCTTCAATATACAGTACTGTATATGACGCCTTTGTGAAAGCTTGACCTTGTGATGAACTTCCACTGTGCCTTTGTGCATTTCATTAGAGTACAGTGATGGAGCCAACATGATCTGTGCTGAGCAATCTTAAAATAACCCAGTAAGTGTTTAGGACCTACAAAAATCTGAATTTATCAGGTTTTCTGGAACAAATCCAATTTCACTAAGATGTATAACTCAGTTGATGCCTATTAACACATTCAGTTCATCTTCATCTTCCCATTTACATTTAGAACATAAACAGGCTCTGGGGACTAAACTTCATCTTCCTGTTTTCAAAATGTCTAAAAAAATGGACTGAATCGCAGTACAATGCAATCACACAATGCTAAATTCTTTCTAAAAGACAAGATAAATACCATTTTACCATCAAAAGTACATCTTACAACTTTATAATGATAATTTAACAGCTTAATAGTTCTTAGCATCAATGCCTGATATGTAAAAACATTTAATTTAATTTACAATTTAATGTAACAGTCAATGATCACCATAAATTTCCTGCATTTTCTTGTTTAGAAAAGAGCAGAATTAACATTTTGATATCTCCTTTTGTGTTCCTGTGGAAAACATGAGGGTGAGTAGATATTGACATAAATTTCCATTTAAAGGTTTAAGAGAGGACAACAGGGAATTGGTTTTGGAGGAAGTGCTATTGTTATTGTTAAGTGCAAGATAACTGTTAACTGTTAACTGATGGACTGGAGTGGTGTGGATTACTTGTGATGTTTTTATCAGCTGTTTGGACTCTTTCTGACGGCACCCATTCACTGCAGAGCATCCATTGCTGAGCAAGTGATGTAATGCTAAATTTCCAATCAAGAAAAACTCATCTACATCTTGGATGGCTTGATGGGGAGTACATTTTCAGCAAATTTTCATTTTCCATTTAAACTATTTTTTTTAAGATAACATTTCCAAAGACTCACTGTATATTGCCATAATATACAAGTTTAAACTGTGATTCACCAACTGTTCCACATCCAGAATTTTTTTTATAAATAACAACAAAACCAGTCTGAAATGTGTCCTCTGCACCACCAATTACCTTGGGCTCTGGTTCATGAAAGAAGACCTACAGTAAGTTGTTTTGTCTAATCCAGCACTTCACATCTTTGACATAAAAAGGCTGTGTCTGAGAAAGTTCTGTGGTGTTACAGTGAGCTCTGGTTAATTAAAAGGGATTGTTTTGTGTAGCTGTCATCCACTGTTTCTTGTGCAAGCAGCGTGAGAGAGACTCCGTGTAATGACCTTTTAAGAGACACACCGATCTCATCAGAACCCTTACCAAAAAGTAGTATACTTCAAGTTGATTTTATTAAGTATACTTAAGTAAAGTTCAAGTATATATTTAAGTATACTTTATGTAGTAAGTATACAAATACCAGTGTACTAGTAGTATCTTGTAAGTGTACTATTTCAATACTCCTTGGGACTAAATTGCCCCACTTTCTAGTATATAAAAGTATACTTTTAAATATACTTTAAGTATAACAGTAGTAAACTTTGAGTACACAACTAGTTTACATCAATGTTTTTAGCTTGTACTGCAACTATACTAAAAGTGAACTTATAGGTATACTGATAGTTTACTAATTAAATACTTGTAGTACACTTTGAAGTATAGTCTCAGTAAACTACTAGTTTAGTAGTTTTATAATATACTCGTAAGTTCCCTTTCAGTCGGTCACTCTCGACGTCACGTCGGATGACCGACGAATTGGGATCTCGCTTAGAGAGACCAATCTACTTCGAGTGTAAACTAAACGAGCCAATGCACATTGGCATGCGATTATTGCATCCAGCTGCCGCTGATCACAGCGCGAGTATAAGTAGGCAGCAGATGCAGCGCATATTCAGCTTTTCACTTCGGAGCCGAGCGGTTCTATCGTTCTGCTCCTGACCAAGTATCTACAGTAGTACAAACTACATCGGGAGATGGTGAACGCACCACTCCCTCCCCCGGAGGAGGGCCGGGCGGAGAACCTCGCGGTCAGAGGTACCAAAATACTCGACAAAAGAGCAATTTTGTCTACCTCTGGGTCCCCTGAGGGGACGGGGGGTTGTGAACAATCCAGAGCCGTATCACACTCACCCAATCGACCTGAAGGACGCATACTTCCATGTCTCGATCCTTCCGCGCCACAGGCCATTTCTGCGGTTCGTGTTCGAGGGGCGGGCATACCAGTACAAGGTCCTGCCCTTCGGGCTGTCCCTGTCGCCCCATGTCTTCACGAAACTTACGGAGGCAGCCCTTGTTCCCATGAGAGAACAGGGTATTCACATTCTCAACTACCTCGACGATTGGCTCATACTCGCTCAGTCTCAGGATCAGTTGTGCGAACACAGGTCTAATAGCACATTTAATAAACGTCTTTTTCGTAAGGGAAACCATCACTGCCAAAGTCTTCTCAACATTATCAAAAACTCCGGGAGCAATGCAGGGTTCATTAACACTGTTAAGATACACAGACTGTAATTACAAGATTTTTTTCAGCTTGCTGAAGCATGCTCATTCACTGACAGCACACTGAGGATCAGGGACAGAATATCTGGCATATTCTGGTTTCAGTTTACCAATAATTTATGGGAGTCATAGGATAATACAACCAAAATAACACAAATGAAAAAGTCTGAATGAAGCCGAAGCTATTCTGAAATACTCTGATAGTAGCAGATTCAGCTCATTTTTCTTTTTCAGCTAATTTGCAGATAATCAAGTTTAATTTAGGTCCTGATCATTTGTAAAGTGTAATTAACCTAGTAAGAAGAAAAATATGACCACCATCTCTCATAAAATGAAATCTCCTCGTCTGTAAAATCCACTACGAACAGATTATTTTGCATGACTTTCACTGATCTACAAGGTCGAATTCTCCCAAACATTTTCAAACCTCTCTCAGCCATATTTGGTTTTTGATTGCTGATTCATTTTTATTTATTTATTTGTATTTTTTTGAGGCAGCAGTTCTGATGCCCTTGATGTGATAACAAAAGAAAAAGTACCATTTAAAAACTGATTTGAAAAAATGCTGGTAAACAAACAACTGATGGTAGCTATTGACTTCCATAGCATTTTTCCATATAATGGAAATCAATGGCTACTGTCACCCATTTTTGGGTGAACTATCCCTTTAAATTAGTTTAATCTGGGGTTTAGATTTTTTTATGTTTTTGAAAGTCTCTTACGCTTATCAAAGCTGCATTTAATTGATAAAAAATACAGTAAAAACAATAATATTGTAAAATGTTACTACAATTTAAAAAAACATTTTTTTTATTTTAATATTTTAAAATGTAATTTATTCCTGTGATCAAAGCTGAATTCTCAGCATAATTTCTCCAGTCTTCAGTGTCACATGATCCTTCAGAAATTGTTCAAATATGCTGATTTGCTGCTCAAGAAACAATTCTTATTATCAATGTTGAAAACAGCTGTGCTGCTCAATATTTTTGTGAAAAACGTGATACATTTTTCAGGATTCTTTGATGAATATAAAGTTCCAAAGAACAGCATTTATTTCAAATAGAAATCTTTTGTGACATTATGAATGTCTTTACTTTCACTTTTGATCAATTTAATGCATCCTTGTTGAATAAAAATATTAATTTCTTCTAAAGAAAAAAATTGAATAAAAGTTTATGAATGCATGATTACTTCCTCAGTGTTTTAGACTTTTTTTTTTTTTACATAATTAGCAAAGATACATAGATCTAGAATTTATAAATACAAACAAAAGCGATGCTGAGAACTAAGGAGGAATAAAAGCAGCACTGTCTCTGTCTATTTCCAATAAATAAATGAACAAACACAAGCAATATGGACCCTTTTCTCTCTGACAAACACTGGCATCCTTTGAAATACAGAAAAAGATGTTAATGGATGAAGAGAAAACCCTTTCTAATGGCAGTTATAACAGCTCAAAGACTACATGGACTCAAGTGGAAATGATTTATCACTTTGTAAGTTTTTCTGCTGTAATCAGGATAATAGCAACACCAGTGTGGGCCAACAAAGCAAAATGAGAATAAGCTATAGTGAGCTAGGCCTGTCCCACATGACACACTTGATGAGGTGTTGCACACCTACAATAACTGTTGCGTGTGCAAGTCTGTGAAATTCACAAGACCGTAGGGTGGCCAGTTCAATATTTGAGGTTCCAGAAGAAAGCTTACGTGCCCCCGATGTGCCCTCGATGTGCCCATTTGCTCAGCCCTACAACTACATCATAAAAGTGTGCATTCAGAGGAGGAACGTGAGGGCTTGGGGCAGCATTTGGGACAGGACCCTTGACAATGATTTACTAATTAAATCTCTTTTGAAGGATGTTAGAACTTGATAGTTAAAAATCCAAGAAAAAGAAGCAAAAGCAGTGGAAATGGCAGGTGATAATAAATGTGAAATATAAAAAAATGAAAACAGTAGTTTAACATTTACAGTATCTGGGACACCACATGGAAAAATGTATAAGACAGTATATTGAGGGTGCTAGAAAACCTCAGTGCAGTCATCACCTGCCAGCGGTGTGTGTGTGGTCTGAAGGAAGGATTACAGTCTTCTGATATCTCCTCTTGAGAGTCTGATAATAAAGGACCATTGTGCCACTCTCACGCTTGTCACCTGACAATTTGGGTCGAGTTAATTCGGTGTTGTCTCATTACATTGTGCACCAGAGGTGAGAAAGGACATTTATGCCTCAGGGACACTCTAGAGACCTTTGCTGACCTGATTATTTTAGCAAGCGTGATAGTTTTTCCTGCAACGTTTGGCATGTTCCACATCAAACCAACATTCAAAAGGAATAATAAAGAAAAAGAATCTTTCTAAATTCTAAATGCAATCGAATTCGATATGAAAGAAAAGAAAAATCTAACTCTGTTTTTGAAGTCAAAAGCATTAACTCACATTCTTAAAGCCCCGATAGAGGATTTGAAGCTCTTTGCGTGAGAAACGCGTTTGAGCCTCCAGCTGCTCCAAAACTTCTGGTCGATGTCGCACAGCAGACAGCTCCAGCTCATCCTCGACACTATCTGTAGAGAAACACAGAACTTCAGGCTTACGATCCATCTCTTCAAACTCAGATTAACAGTGTTCATCTAAAATTCTATTTTTGATCAATAAGTAGTGGACCAAATAATGACAAAACATATAAAAACATTGAGGACTTTGTATTCCACAGGGAATATTAGATATACAACATTTAATGAGATCTAATATATAAATATTAGGGGTGTGACGAGACACTTATCCCACGAGACAAGACGAGACACGAGACTGGGTTCACGAGAACGAGACGAGACAAGATTTTAAGACTTTTTTAAAGAAATCCTCAATGATGAAATATTTAGGGAAAATAGTCTTTTATTCAAGAGAAAAACACAAAATGGAAAAAAAGTAGGTGCATTTTGAAATCAACTTGTGCTTTATGCAGTTAAACTTCTATTTGAATGAATTATATACTGCAATAAACAACATGTAAACTAGTGCTGCAAGATTCTGGATAAATTGAGAATCATGTTTTTTATATATAAATTGGAGATCACGATTCTCTCACGATTCTGAAGAAAAAAAGATTAGAAAACTAAACAAAATAACATAATTTACTAGTGGTTCTGACAACATGTAAGTCTTTAAAAAATATATTAATTTGAAAAAAATTAAAATAAAATTCAATGAATGAGTCAGTGTCTCAATTCATAACGACCTGTTTCACAATCGGAATATCCTGAATGAATGATTCAATGACAAATACTTTTTTTAAACGGGCAGTTGTCGCCACCTCCTGGCGGAAGAGTATAAGCGGTACAATACATACAAGTGTTAAGATACTTTCATTTTGATCGCTACTGAAGAGAATAAGTGTTTATAACCAAACTATAAACTTTTATCCCAGTACAATTAATTGTGCAGCCCTAATGTAAACTGCAAATTGTTTTGCAAGGATATCGGCACGTTAGACACACCGGATCTCGCGCCACGAGATCTGGTCACATCCCTATATTTTCATCAAAAACACAATTTTGTGTTAAATCACAGTTACATCAATATGCCACTAGATAGCCACACGTGACTTTAAGAGCGAGTCACTGAATCATTTACTTCAACCAATTTGTTCAAAAGCACTGATTCATTCAGGAGCAAAAACAAGTGAATAGGCTTGCTTTAGATGCATCGGCGGTACGCAGACCGATCGGTCTATGACATCAAAGTACCGCAAGAACAGTTAAAAAAAATAAAAGAGTCATCTGCTGTCCAATCGCTCTCTTGGCGCTTTGATGTCATACTCCAATCGGTCTGCACAGCGCTGATGCACTTCGAACAAGACTATTGTCATTGAGTAGGTCATTGAATCATTCACTCAACACATTTGTTCAAAGACACTGATTCATTCATTAAGTGATTGGCTGCATCTAAAATTGCATACTCACAATGTAATTCGCCATGATGCTTCAGTGCCATTTACAAATCATCTCCCATGGCCTCATACTTTGAAATTCAGCAGAAGTCACCCAGGTACTTTTTGCCTACTGTTCTATCAATACTGTAAATTCAGACATACTGCTCTTTTCACATACTGTTTTTGCCTACTAAATAGCAGGGAAGAATGCATATTCAGATGCAGCCACTGTTTTTATAAATGAGACAATGAATTATTCACTCAAACATTTTTTTTCAAAACCACTGATTCGTTCATGAACAAAACAAGTGAATGTCTGTATGAGTGAGTCACTGAATCATTCACTCAACTGGTTTGGTCAAAAACGCTGATTCATTCATTAACAAAACAAGTGAATGTCTGTATGAGTGAGTCACTGAATCATTCACTCAACTGGTTTGGTCAAAAACGCTGATTCATTCATTAACAAAACAAGTGAATGTCTGTATGAGTGAGTCACTGAATCATTCACTCAACTGGTTTGGTCAAAAACGCTGATTCATTCATTAACAAAACAACGAATCCCTACATCCCAGTGTTCATGCCATCCATCCTAAATGGTATGTGAGATCAGAATAAGTGTGTGCCAAAGCATAGTATGTTGAAAAGCGTATGCCAAAAGTCCCCAGATTGTCTACTATTTCAGGAAGATTTTTGAAGTGTGGATCTGTGCACACTCTAATGGCTAATATTGCCCACAATCCATTGCGCTCTGGTGAATGATTTGATTCAGAACTACAAACACGAATAAAAAGCTTTAAAAAAAAACTACAAACATGGCAGATGTGTGTGTTTAGATTAAGGGGTTTGAGTTACTAATAATCAACATTTAACCTGGTAAAAAATATTTATTTAATGTTATCTGTGTTATTTCTCATCTGCAACAACGTGAACTTTTATAAACATCTGATTGGCAATTAACTTTTAAATGCATCATTATACAAAAATATGAGCAGTGTTCTCCACATAAAGACCCATGGCTGGCAGATTAACATGCTACTTTCTTTTCTCTCCAATACAGTAGGAAGTTAAATAAAATGTGAAGGATGTTAACTGTGACAAGATGATTGACAGGCCAGTTTAAAGTGACAGGATGCATGTAACTATGTGACAGAACAGTCGGGTATGACATGATACACTCTAAAAAATGCTGGGTTATTTCAACCCAACTTTGGGTCAAATATGGACTAACCCAACATTCGGGTTAAATTTTTACATTACATTTTTAGCCCAAAAGTTGGGTTAGTCCATATTTGACCCAAAGTTGTGTTGAAACAACCCAGCATTTTTTAGAGTGTAGTATGTCCCAAAGCTTGCCTCTACTACACACTCAAAAGTGTGTACTTTTTCTTCACCAAAAGAGTACATACTTTCAGTAGTGTATAAAGTACCTAAAAGCTATACTCAAGTAAAAGTACAGATATCTTACCAGAAAATTATTTTGGTAGAAGTTGAAGTCACCGTTTAGAATATTACTTGAGTAAAAAGTCTTAAAGTATGTGATATTTATTATACTTAAGTACGAAAATTAAAACGTACTTAAGTATTGAAAGTAAAAGTACAAGCAAATGCAAAATGGAAAAGAAGCAAATAAAAATGTGTCTTTCATTCCAACATAAGAAAACATTTCTGGAATCTGCATCAGAAATAGCATTTAGATGTATTTACAGTTTAAGGGGACATGGATGCATTTAACCTGCAGTTATAGATGGATAAATAATGTTTTGTTTTTAACATCAAACATTGAATACTGATATTTGAAATGATTTTAAACATGAAAAAAATTGTCGAAATGTGAAATTAAAACTGCCAGTAGGTGACAGCAAATGACTGTTAATGAGTGAGTCATTGAGATTCAACAGATTCGTTCAAACGGCTAATTCATTCAGGAACAAAGCATTTAACTCTGTTAATGAGTGAATCACGGAATCATTTATTCAACCGATTCGTTCAAAAAGCTGATTCATTCAATAAGTAAACACC
>NW_015505641.1:9367-36159 GCF_001515645.1 Sinocyclocheilus grahami | reverse complement strand
TATTGAGGGTGCTAGAAAACCTCAGTGCAGTCATCACCTGCCAGAGGTGTGTGTGTGGTCTGAAGGAAGGATTACAGTCTTCTGATATCTCCTCTTGAGAGTCTGATAATAAAGGACCATTGTGCCACTCTCACGCTTGTCACCTGACAATTTGGGTCGAGTTAATTCGGTGTTGTCTCATTACATTGTGCACCAGAGGTGAGAAAGGACATTTATGCCTCAGGGACACTCTAGAGACCTTTGCTGACCTGATTATTTTAGCAAGCGTGATAGTTTTTCCTGCAACGTTTGGCATGTTCCACATCAAACCAACATTCAAAAGGAATAATAAAGAAAAAGAATCTTTCTAAATTCTAAATGCAATCGAATTCGATATGAAAGAAAAGAAAAATCTAACTCTGTTTTTGAAGTCAAAAGCATTAACTCACATTCTTAAAGCCCCGATAGAGGATTTGAAGCTCTTTGCGTGAGAAACGCGTTTGAGCCTCCAGCTGCTCCAAAACTTCTGGTCGATGTCGCACAGCAGACAGCTCCAGCTCATCCTCGACACTATCTGTAGAGAAACACAGAACTTCAGGCTTACGATCCATCTCTTCAAACTCAGATTAACAGTGTTCATCTAAAATTCTGTTTTTGATCAATAAGTAGTGGACCAAATAATGACAAAACATATAAAAACATTGAGGACTTTGTATTCCACAGGGAATATTAGATATACAACATTTAATGAGATCTAATATATAAATATTAGGGGTGTGACGAGACACTTATCCCACGAGACAAGACGAGACACGAGACTGGGTTCACGAGAACGAGACGAGACAAGATTTTAAGACTTTTTTAAAGAAATCCTCAATGATGAAATATTTAGGGAAAATAGTCTTTTATTCAAGAGAAAAACACAAAATGGAAAAAAAGTAGGTGCATTTTGAAATCAACTTGTGCTTTATGCAGTTAAACTTCTATTTGAATGAATTATATACTGCAATAAACAACATGTAAACTAGTGCTGCAAGATTCTGGATAAATTGAGAATCATGTTTTTTATATATAAATTGGAGATCACGATTCTCTCACGATTCTGAAGAAAAAAAGATTAGAAAACTAAACAAAATAACATAATTTACTAGTGGTTCTGACAACATGTAAGTCTTTAAAAAATATATTAATTTGAAAAAAATTAAAATAAAATTCAATGAATGAGTCAGTGTCTCAATTCATAACGACCTGTTTCACAATCGGAATATCCTGAATGAATGATTCAATGACAAATACTTTTTTTAAACGGGCAGTTGTCGCCACCTCCTGGCGGAAGAGTATAAGCGGTACAATACATACAAGTGTTAAGATACTTTCATTTTGATCGCTACTGAAGAGAATAAGTGTTTATAACCAAACTATAAACTTTTATCCCAGTACAATTAATTGTGCAGCCCTAATGTAAACTGCAAATTGTTTTGCAAGGATATCGGCACGTTAGACACACCGGATCTCGCGCCACGAGATCTGGTCACATCCCTATATTTTCATCAAAAACACAATTTTGTGTTAAATCACAGTTACATCAATATGCCACTAGATAGCCACACGTGACTTTAAGAGCGAGTCACTGAATCATTTACTTCAACCAATTTGTTCAAAAGCACTGATTCATTCAGGAGCAAAAACAAGTGAATAGGCTTGCTTTAGATGCATCGGCGGTACGCAGACCGATCGGTCTATGACATCAAAGTACCGCAGTTAAAAAAAATAAAAGAGTCATCTGCTGTCCAATCGCTCTCTTGGCGCTTTGATGTCATACTCCAATCGGTCTGCACAGAGCTGATGCACTTCGAACAAGACTATTGTCATTGAGTAGGTCATTGAATCATTCACTCAACACATTTGTTCAAAGACACTGATTCATTCATTAAGTGATTGGCTGCATCTAAAATTGCATACTCACAATGTAATTCGCCATGATGCTTCAGTGCCATTTACAAATCATCTCCCATGGCCTCATACTTTGAAATTCAGCAGAAGTCACCCAGGTACTTTTTGCCTACTGTTCTATCAATACTGTAAATTCAGACATACTGCTCTTTTCACATACTGTTTTTGCCTACTAAATAGCAGGGAAGAATGCATATTCAGATGCAGCCACTGTTTTTATAAATGAGACAATGAATTATTCACTCAAACATTTTTTTTCAAAACCACTGATTCGTTCATGAACAAAACAAGTGAATGTCTGTATGAGTGAGTCACTGAATCATTCACTCAACTGGTTTGGTCAAAAATGCTGATTCATTCATTAACAAAACAAGTGAATGTCTGTATGAGTGAGTCACTGAATCATTCACTCAACTGGTTTGGTCAAAAACGCTGATTCATTCATTAACAAAACAAGTGAATGTCTGTATGAGTGAGTCACTGAATCATTCACTCAACTGGTTTGGTCAAAAACGCTGATTCATTCATTAACAAAACAAGTGAATGTCTGTATGAGTGAGTCACTGAATCATTCACTCAACTGGTTTGGTCAAAAAACGCTGATTCATTCATTAACAAAACAACGAATCCCTACATCCCAGTGTTCATGCCATCCATCCTAAATGGTATGTGAGATCAGAATAAGTGTGTGCCAAAGCATAGTATGTTGAAAAGCGTATGCCAAAAGTCCCCAGATTGTCTACTATTTCAGGAAGATTTTTGAAGTGTGGATCTGTGCACACTCTAATGGCTAATATTGCCCACAATCCATTGCGCTCTGGTGAATGATTTGATTCAGAACTACAAACACGAATAAAAAGCTTTAAAAAAAAACTACAAACATGGCAGATGTGTGTGTTTAGATTAAGGGGTTTGAGTTACTAATAATCAACATTTAACCTGGTAAAAAATATTTATTTAATGTTATCTGTGTTATTTCTCATCTGCAACAACGTGAACTTTTATAAACATCTGATTGGCAATTAACTTTTAAATGCATCATTATACAAAAATATGAGCAGTGTTCTCCACATAAAGACCCACGGCTGGCAGATCAACGTGCTACTTCATTTCTCTCCAATAAGGTAGGAAGTTAAATGAAATGAAATGTGGAGGACGTTAACTGTGACCAGATGACTGACAGCCCGGTTAACAGTGACAGAGTGCATATAACTATGCGACAGAGCAGTCCGTTAAAGACACAATTGTATGACGTGATAGTATGTCCCAAAGCTTGCCTACTCTTCTACTACACACTCAAAAGTGAGTACTTTTCTTCACCAAAAGAGTACATACTTTAAGGGTGTAGTATAAGTAGGCACATTGGGATGCAGCACAGTGAGTCATTGAATCATTCAGTCAACCGATTTGGTCAAAAACACTGATTCATTCGTTATAAAAACAAGTGAATGTCTGTATGAGTGAGTCACTGAATTATTCACTCAACTGATTTGGTCAAAAACACTGATTCATGAATTAATAAAACAAGTGAATGTATGAGTGAGTCACTGAAACATTCACTCAACCAATTTGCCTAAAAACACTGATTCATTCATTAACGAAACAACTGAAAACATGTACGAGTGAGCCATTAAATCATTCATTAAACCAATTTGTTCAAAAGCACGGATTCATATTTTGCACAAAGACGTGCAATATTTCTTTCTGCTTTGAAACTATTTTCCTTGGCAAAGCAAAAATACACTGTTAATTTATTGTCTAAAATGCAAGTTACCCAATATTCACTTCTTGTTTAATGAATTGTTGTATAAAAGCAGCATCACATAGTCATTATAGCAAATATGTACCATTCTGGCAGACTGACAAGGTTCTAGAGCAAATCTCAAATATTCAAAGCAATTTGATCTGGGTCTCCATCTGTGCAAAGGATCTTAACAGGATTTGGTGTCTCAACCACATTAGCCTTAAATCTAAAAAAGCTTTCAGCTCATATTTGAACCTTTATAAAAAAGTATTGCTGGATTTCTCTACATTAAATTAGGTCATCTAGTATCCATTATGACCTGCGTCTGAGATTTACACATTATTTACACCCCTCAAGAATAAATAATCTTTAAAAATAATGAGTGAGGAACAGAAGCCAGTAAAACAATGAAATGTAGAGTGAGTCTCATAACATTAATCAGAGGTGACGGGTGCTATTGGGAGGCACAGTGATTACTGTGACACCTGAAGCGTGGAAGACTAATGGCTGACATATGACCCTCTGATCCACAGAAGACGACTCATCAAATGACTGGCAAACAGAACTGACACATATGAACATCATTTTCTCATCTCGTCCTTCAGGGAGTATAGCGATCACATGCAATCAGAGTAATTGTAGTATCATTACCGCTTCATGCTAACAGCCCTGTTTCATAAAACAATGCATAAGTATTTCAATAGCAGCATACTTTGGCATCTAAAGTTGTTCATTAAAAATACAAAATAGAGCATTTTAACAATCAACAATTACTATGACAGTTAATCATTTCTAGCTCACTTCCAGAATTCAATGCAATTGATATTTAGGATTTGCTGCAATGTTGTTTCCTGAATATAAAAATGGTCAGTACTGTACAGTATGCTGTGAGAGTTAAAGAAAAAGAAATGAAAGGATTGACACTACCCTTGTGAAGAAGAAGTACACTTTAGGATACTTTTAAAAAGAGTACTTATTATGGAAATAAAAGGCTTTAAAATACATACTGGTATTTAAGTGTGAATTATAATGTTGAATGTAATAAAAATTATTATATTATAGTTTAATTAAATGTATATCAAATACAATTCTCTGAACTTAAGAGTGCTTTTTGACACACTTAAGTTGGACTTAAGTACATCTTTATATGTATTTTCATTATTACTTCTATTGTCTTTGAAATATGGTTAACGTGTACTGCTGAATGTGCTGACAGGCACATTCACACTAAAATATACTTTAATGTAATTTCTGTTGAAACTTGTATGTCATGCATTTAAATATATTTGCAATTACACATTTGTAAAGATGGAGTTGCAATTTAGTGCATTTAAAATGTATTAACTTTAAATGCAATACTGAATAACAATGTACGTTAAAGTAAAATGTCTCAGGTTACGTATGTAACCATGGTTCCCTGAGAAGGGAATGAGACACTGCGTCCTCTAGGGGTCGCTATGGGGAACGCCATAGCGACCCCTAGAGGACGCAGTTCGAAGTTCCCTTGAAAGGGAACGTCTCAGGTTACGTATGTAACCATGGTTCCCTGAGAAGGGAATGAGACACTGCGTCCTCTAGGGGTCGCTATGGGGAACGCCATAGCGACCCCTAGAGGACGCAGTTCGAAGTTCCCTTGAAAGGGAACGTCTCAGGTTACGTATGTAACCATGGTTCCCTGAGTAGGGAACAAGACACTGCGTCCTCTAGGGGACACAGTTCGAAGTTCCCTTGAAAGGGAACTTTTAATTTGACATTATTACAAAGTACACTGTTTATAAGTGTTCTTAAAGGGACAAATCACCCAAAAATTAAAATTCTGACATCATTTATTTACCCTCAAGTTGAATTTTCTTTTTTTTTGGTGAACCGTCTTTTTAAGTACACTTAAGTGGCCTTTTATTTTATTAATATTATATAATCTGCAAGTACAGTTTTTAAAAAATGTACTGTCAAGATTTGAAGTACACCACAAGTGCATGTTCAATAGGTGTAAGCACACTTCTTTTTCACAAGAGTGTGGACAATAAACTAATAGCAATAGAGCTTTCTGAGAAAGTTGCTGGAGGTTTGTGTTGAAAGAGGACTTGCTTTGGGTAGTGGTGGATGGTGCTTTTGTAGAAGAGCATAGGAACAGCTTCTTGAGCCGTGCCGTAACTCCACGCCTGCTGCTGTTCTGAAGGCAAGCGTTACCTAGGAGATACAGCTTGAGTGTCACCACAGCAACCAGGGTCAACCGGAGCATTGGGGCGGCAGCATGCTGACATGAGTTCATGAAGCAAAGGATGCATGGATGTGTTGTTTCGTGCAGATCCAGGATCAGTTTTTCTGTGAATTCTATTAGAATGACTTGATGACTTGCTCTTTTTTTTTGTGCTGAGCGAAGGACATTTTCTAACCCCCCAACCTCAACCTAACCATGACATAAATCTTTCTACGTGCTTAGATTTTCATAAAGAAAGATTTACTTGGTTTATTAAGTCGGTTCCCTCGTGAGTACACTTGCTGATTCTCACAACATAGGTGATTTTAGGTTTTAGTGTCGTTGTGGGGACATTAGATCCCTGCAGTGAAAGCAAAACCTGTCCTATCTCCACAAGGAACCAGTTCACTGACCTTAAATGTGTTTATGAATAAAATCATTAATCTTTGAAACTTCAACCTTTAGAACATTTTTCTTACTGTTTTCAATGTTAAATACTGTACATGTGATGAATGAAATGTTGGACGCCTTTGTGGAGTAGATGGAATTTTCACATTAAATATCTTTATTCATGCAATATAGTTTATTCTCAAAATATTATGACAATTAATATCGTATTGCTATGACTTTATTCTCACAATTTTGACCTTATTCTCAAAATACTATGACTTGAATCTCATAATGTATAGACTTTATTCTCAAAATATTATGACTTTAATTTTATAATGCTACAACTTTATTCTTGTAATTTTGACTTTATTCTCAAAATATTATTTTAATCTCGTAATCGGGGCACTAAAATGCTGTTGTATGTTTCCACCACAAGATTACATTTAAAAAAAAAAACTGGTAATTGCGACTTTTAATCTCACAATTCTGACTTTTTTTTCTCGTAGTTGCGAGTTTATATACTGCAATTCTGACTTCTTTTCTCAGAATTGAGATACAGTGGGTACGGAAAGTATTCAGACCCCCTTAAATTTTTCACTCTTTGTTAAATTGCAGCGTAATTGGAAATTGTACAACTGTGAGGAAAAAAGTCAGCTCACAATTCTGACATTTTCTTAAAATTATTATAATTATTACTTACAATTGTTATAAAGTCAGAATTATGATATAAACTTGCAATCCTAGAAATAAAAGTCTAAATTGCGAGTTTATATCTCGCTATTCTGACTTTGTAACTCACAGCTGCAGAACTGCGACGTGAAAACACACAATTGGGAGAAAAAAAAGTCAAAATTCTGAGATAAAAAGTCGCAATTATCTTTTATATTTTAATTCAATGGCGGGAACAAGCTTCCATAGTTATCAGTGCAATAACGATTTACAGAACAGCAATTCAAAACATAGCTCAAGGTCTAATAATCAATTAGAAACTATCTGTATTCTTGCATGGCATGTTTTGTTGTTTTGTACTGATAATGAGTGTAGCCTTCACTTCAACACATGTATGCATTTGTAGCAAGATTGAATTTCCTGTGGGGAGCTGTTGAAGTGATCTCGAGGGCCACAGATGAGGTCAATACAGCCGCATCTTCATTCAGCATCATGAAGGCTAAACTCTCTGTCTGGCAACAGCCGTATACAGTTTTGTGATCTGACTAATAAGCATAGCAATCATGAAATAAAGGTAAACCACATGCTTACCTTGATCTTTTAACCGTTTATTATATTTGTACTTTTTGAAATGTAATATTCTTATTACCCATCCATTTAACAAATGCATAAGTATGCAAATAAGCATGCTATTTATGAATGTTTTATGGCCTTGCACTTCTAACTTGACAACTTTTTTTTTCTTTTATTTGATCTAAATTTGTATGCTTCAATGCTTACAATAGTTTTGTAAACTATGTTTTTTGTATTCATTGTTTGAAAAAAATGCAGAACATAAAATACTTTTCGATTTTGAAAAGTTTAAAACAAAAAAAGCTCGAATTTTTTTCAAGATTTAAACAATATTTTGATATACAATTTTTATATATGTTACAAAACTTTTTCAAGCATAAAAATTATATAGACAATTTTTTTTGTAGTTTTGTATTAATTTCTTGAAAAAAATGCAAAAAAAGTTACTTTTTTTTATTTTTAATTAATGTCAAATCAGGAAGGAAAAGCAGACAAAAAGTGTCCAAAACACAAAGAAACTCCAATGCGGTTTAAAAAAAAAAAAGGACACATGGTCGATAAAACTTCTGTGTAGCAAAGTTGGACTCTCTAGACAAATTGTGCCCGTTTTCAAGAAGTTCAAATATAATATGGTTTTGATTTGTTTTAACATTTTTTTTCTGGTCCATTCTTTTGACTGGTGGTGTATCTCAGACTACTTGGTGACTATTATCGGTGCTGACTTATGAAACAACAGAAGTTATTTCAAAGAAAGACCTTGATACTCAGCAAGAGAAGAAGTGATGGAACATATGCCTTTGTGAGGAGAAAGTGGCTCTTCTGGCAGATGGTGTGAGACCCTTGACAAGCAATTGAGATCATTTGTCTGGGTGGTAACTGCAGTAACCATCAGGGTTGTCTTGGGCATCATGCTACTTTTACTAAAGACCTCAGCCTAAATGAAAGACGCACCCAAAAAACCATAAGCAGGTATTTTACACGACACCGTGCTGCAGGTGCTCCTACCATGAGATATATGGTATGTGCAGTGTTATTGTCCTGATGCATGACTATATAGGATTCAGCATGCACATAATAAATTAAATGATGTTGCCGGTCTCATTCATAAAGTCCTGGGATTTCTTTCTTGACTATTGATATATGCATAGGTTCAGATGAGTCAAAAGTGAAACTATTAAACATGCCATGCAGGGAAAATGACCAAACCTTTGCACCGGAGGTGTCCCATAATAGTAAGTTCAGTGAGTTAACATAAATTCAAATATAAAATCACAAAGAATTCATCCTTAAATCAATGTTAAAGTGAGATTATTAACAAACAAGGATGCTTCATGCCTGATATCATTCCATCAATGCAAGAACAAGGCGAGTCGGTCATGATGCATTTTTGCCATTCACAGGAAAGTTCTTGCTGAGATGAACAAAACTCTGATACAGTGGGCTCATATATACGTATATATATATATATATATATATTTTTTTTTTTTGCGGATTATTTGAAACAGAAATATTTTGAAACATTATGAATGCCTTTTGATCAATTAATACTTGCTGAATAAAAGTATTATTATTATTATTTTCCAAAAATATTACTTATCTCAAACTTTTGAGTGGTAATGTATTATGGCTTCAACAAAGCATTAAACAGCATAACTGTTTTCAATATAGGTAATAAGAAGAAGCAGCAAATCGGCATATTAGAATGATTTCTGAAGAATCATGTGACATTGAAGACTGGAGTAATGATGCTGAAAATGTAGCTTTGCATCACAGCAATAAATGACATCTTAAAATATATAACAATAGAAATTATTTTAAAATGTAATAATATTTCACAATATTAAATTTTTTTTTTTTGATTGTCCCAAACTTTAAACTGGTCGTTTATGTGACACATTAAAGAGCACAGGATTTTCATTGGAATGGTCAAGGACGTTTAAAAAAATTGAGACTAATATCCAGTTTTTGTACAAACATACATCTGTAAAACACAGGACACATGCTGTTTTGCTGCAATGGGCACACAGTCAGCTCCAAATGAACTGAATGTTGCACTGGTTTCTAATACAGAACCTGAACTTCTGCTCACCATATGCTACAATACACAACTGCTTCATTTCAGAGAGATGAATATTGATTATTGGCAGAGATGTGGGGCCACAAAGCTAATTCTGCACCGAATCAAGCACATGGTGATGCAGTTAACAAGTTTCTGACTCGTTTTGTATTTGGCATCTGAAAAGAACAAGTCAAATACCAAATGCCACTCTTATTATTATGCCAGTGAATTTTGCATGAAAAATAACCACTAGTGTCATTAGAAAATGTAAAATTCTACACTGAAAGGATTTACTTTGGAACAATTTTCACTCAGAAATTGCTGCTAAATTTCACTAATAAATACACAGAACTGGTAAGTAACATACTGAATTAAATAAAGACTGAAATAGTATTTTATTGTAAAACGTAATCCAATAATCTTACTTTGAAGTAAGTAGTTAATGTTATTAATAGATTAAAATCAATAAAAAAATCTAATATCCCTTATGTGTGAAAAAAGTCTAGAATTATAACACTATATCAATTTTCAAAAAATATAGCACATTTATGTGGTTCGGTATATTATGAGGTCTGGATAGTTTCAACATTCTCCTCAGAGTCCAGTATGATTTTACATTACAACTCATTTTATGACTTCCTCCTTCCTGCTGCCACCCGTCACATTTTCTCAGTGTTTCTCCACATCTATAATGCATACGCACCTCAGCCAGGACAAGTGCGCTTTTATGAGCCCGGACACTTCACAGCTTTCTGTCCCTGCGAGAGTCAATACCTCACGACTCACATTGAAGACTGGAGTAATGATGCTGAAAATGTAGCTTTGCATCACAGCAATAAATGACATCTTAAAATATATAACAATAGAAATTATTTTAAAATGTAATAATATTTCACAATATTAATTTTTTTTTTTTTTTGATTGTCCCAAACTTTAAACTGGTCGTTTATGTGACACATTAAAGAGCACAGGATTTTCATTGGAATGGTCAAGGACGTTTAAAAAAATTGAGACTAATATCCAGTTTTTGTACAAACATACATCTGTAAAACACAGGACACATGCTGTTTTGCTGCAATGGGCACACAGTCAGCTCCAAATGAACTGAATGTTGCACTGGTTTCTAATACAGAACCTGAACTTCTGCTCACCATATGCTACAATACACAACTGCTTCATTTCAGAGAGATGAATATTGATTATTGGCAGAGATGTGGGGCCACAAAGCTAATTCTGCACCGAATCAAGCACATGGTGATGCAGTTAACAAGTTTCTGACTCGTTTTGTATTTGGCATCTGAAAAGAACAAGTCAAATACCAAATGCCACTCTTATTATTATGCCAGTGAATTTTGCATGAAAAATAACCACTAGTGTCATTAGAAAATGTAAAATTCTACACTGAAAGGATTTACTTTGGAACAATTTTCACTCAGAAATTGCTGCTAAATTTCACTAATAAATACACAGAACTGGTAAGTAACATACTGAATTAAAAAAAGACTGAAATAGTATTTTATTGTAAAACGTAATCCAATAATCTTACTTTGAAGTAAGTAGTTAATGTTATTAATAGATTAAAATCAATTAAAAAATCTAATATCCCTTATGTGTGAAAAAAGTCTAGAATTATAACACTATATCAATTTTCAAAAAATATAGCACATTTATGTGGTTCGGTATATTATGAGGTCTGGATAGTTTCAACATTCTCCTCAGAGTCCAGTATGATTTTACATTACAACTCATTTTATGACTTCCTCCTTCCTGCTGCCACCCGTCACATTTTCTCAGTGTTTCTCCACATCTATAATGCATACGCACCTCAGCCAGGACAAGTGCGCTTTTATGAGCCCGGACACTTCACAGCTTTCTGTCCCTGCGAGAGTCAATACCTCACGACTCTCCAGTCGGCTCCCACACATGACCAGCTGCTTGTGGTGTCAAAAACGCAGCCTCGGAAACGAAGGAACAAACTGGGCATTGCCCAAAGAGACCACAAGTCAAGAAGGACAAGCACGCTTTCTAGAGCTACAGATAAAATAACACACCCAACAGCTGCATTAGAAACGGCTTAAATCTGTTTTATTACGGATATTGACAAGGTCAAAAGGGTGGAGGCAATGCAAGATCACACATACAGAGATATGACAAATATTATCCGTCTGGAAGGTGTATTACTTACTCTAAATGGCTTCTAAAGACTACACAGACAGCACTACTTAGGTTCAAACCTGCACACTATTAGTGCTCATTTATGACCAAAAGCTTCACTTGGTTCACTTGTATGCAATATAGGACTTCTCGATTATGATAAAAATCATAATTGTCGATTATTCCCTTGAAATTGTAATTGCGATTATTAATTACGATTATCACAATTTACATTGAATGATGTTTATACCATTGTTTAATGCAACTGTCTGCCGTATTTTTATATGAAAATAAAAAAGCTGAAAACACACTAACTGAAAAACCTTTAGTGCTTTTCTATAGTATTAAGCCTCAAATGTCAACTATACATCGGATTGGCTTCTTCTTTAAATTACAAAAAATTATAAAAATATGAATTGTATTATAATTGTATACTAAAACTAAAATTAAAATAATGGGGAAAACCCTTAAAAAACGCATCTTAAGCACGCAGAATAACATAAGTGGACTTTGAACGATTAATTGCCGCTTTGAACGATTACGTAATTGTGGCATCCGTAATTGTAATCGCGATTAGAAATTCGATTAATTGTGCAGCCCTAATGCAATAATATCACAAATTTCAAATGGTTGCGGTATATTTCGGGTTCAGTACAAGTTAAGCTCAATTAAACAGAAATGGCTTGACTTGTCCCTCGTCCCTGACATATAGCGCCGTTGCGCTTTGGGCGTCCCCCCGTTTTCAAAATAATGGCAAAAATGCAAAAAAAAGTGATGAGAACAACTTTTCAACTCTATAAACTAATAAACTCAATAAACTAATAATGCACAAGTAGTAATTAGACTTCTCACTAAACCAAATTATTATAAATTGAACATTCGTAATTCCCAAATCACCACGTCTTAATAACTCACATTAAATAACAAATGAATAATTAATAACAAATACAACTAATCTAATAATATCCAACCTTGCATGGATACAGGCGTCCCCCCGAGTTCGAGTCCCAGCTCGCAGAACTTTCCCGATCTCATCCCGTCTCTCTCTCTCCCGCTTTGCATCCCGTCTAAACACTGTCGTTTTCAAAATAATGGCAAAAATGCAAAAAAAAGTGATGAGAACAACTTTTCAACTCTATAAACTAATAAACTCAATAAACTAATAATGCACAAGTAGTAATTAGACTTCTCACTAAACCAAATTATTATAAATTGAACATTCGTAATTCCCAAATCACCACGTCTTAATAACTCACATTAAATAACAAATGAATAATTAATAACAAATACAACTAATCTAATAATATCCAACCTTGCATGGATACATACGTACATTCATGTTAAGCGGTATGTACTAATTAGCAAATCTCAACTGCTTGATATTTATATCATAAAAATGTAAACTACTAATACACTATCGCTCAGCGATATATTAAAAGATGGATATACTGTATAGTACAACCTATTTTACATGAATACATACATTATCCACATAAAGCAATATATATAATAAAGCAAATCTCGGCTGTGTAGTTGTTTATGTAAAATGAAAAATCGCACAGCTCTAACTACAAAGTTTGTTATATATTATTTCCAACTTTGTGTATATAGTAAAGCAATATACACTATATAGCACATTTCAACTGGCTGATTTTTTGTCGCAAGACTGAACTGTATTATTGCTCAGCTCTTTATATAAAGTTGAATATATAATAACTTCAACTTTATCCGCAAACATACGCTTCAAAAGGTTCTTCAAGCGATGCCATAGAAGAACCATTTTTGGTTCCACAAAGAACCATTCAGTCAAAGGTTCTTTAAAGAACCATCTCTTTCTTGCGTTTTTGTAATCTGAAGAACCTTCTTTCGCCACAAAGAAGCTTTTGTGAAACAGAAAGGTTCTTCAGATGTTAAAGGTTCTTTATGGAACCATTTAGACAAAAAGGTTCTTCTATGGCATCGTGAAGCACCTTTATTTTTAAGAGTGTACAGTACACTCATGCAGGACGATATATAAAATGTAACGTATCTCACCTGCTTGATTGCTAGTATTGTCGCAAAATGTGAATTATTTTATCATCTAGCTCTAATCTGCAGTGGACTGAGCCTAACTTGTATTGAACCTGCAACATTCCTTTAAGCTCTATTGAAAACACTTCTGCCATGCAGTCATTTAGCATAATAAATAATAACTAATACATTGATCAGTTTGTGGAAATAAACACAAATCATACTTAGGCCTGTACAGTCATGCGCCTACACCGAAAGTCTATGGGACAAGTAGAAGTTTCCAGCTCATATTATTGTTAATGCACTTATATTATTTGTTTCCATACAAAATTCTGTGTTATTTGAGCTGTAAAGTTGTGCACATGATCTCTTTAGTGGTGGGACTGCTGGTGGTGCATAAACGTCCGGTAATATAATACTGTAATAATTCCACTTTATGTACACTCTTTCTGGCATCCTTGCGTGTATTGTGCAAAAGCTACAAGATATTCAGATTTACATGGTCTTGACAAAAAAAAAAGAAGTTTTTATGAATCATTTCAGTTTTATTTTTACACTAAAATGAGAAATAAAATAATTTTTATTTTTAAATGCATTTTTTTGATTTCAGTTTATTTTATATTAAGTAACATTTTTTGTTTAATGGTTTTAGTTTTAGTCAACTAGTAACCCTACCAAAAATACAGGCGATCATAAAAGCATAAAGTTTGCAGGACTCCTGAAACAAAGGCTTCTAAAGGCCAATGCAATGCTCAGCAGTATATTTGATTGGTTTTTGGCAGTGCTGATGTAAAAGCGCTTCTGTGAGCACACCTGTTAGTAATAGACAGCCGGTGCAGATGTGCTGTAATGAAGCACTCAGAAACACATCTGCTCCTGCTCAAAGATGGACTTGAATACATTCTGCACATTTAGCAACACAAATGACATCAGACACCTTTAGCAGGTAATGGTGCAGAAAATGCAAACACGAAAGTGATAGATGGTCAGCAAGAAGGTTCAATTTCAGTGCTTCAATTCAACCGGAAACAAAACGCATTTAGTTTTTCTGAAATCTATTTAAAGGTGACGTGTATCCTTTTTTTCTCTGTCTAATGTGCAGAATCAGCTATAAATATAATTTGATTTCCCCTACAAACTATAAAAACTGTTTCTCGGTGGCATGTTACAATCACCAGAAGTAAAAAGCTATGTCACCGCCATTCAGCTTCTGACAGCTCTTTCAGTTTAACATTTTTTTTTTTTAAGTTTAAATTAGAATGGTTTGCAGGAACGTTTAACACCCCCGACATCCACTACAGTCCCATTAGCCACTTGTTAGCAATTGACTTTTTCAAGACACGTAAAAGCTTAAAAAAATCATAAGGGGTATTTTATATGGAAGCCCATTTCCACCAGATAATAAAACAAATAAAAAAAGGTAACTGTGATATTTATCTGAGAATTCTAACTTTGGTAACACATTAGTTTAGGGACCAATTCTCACTATTAACTAGTTGCTTATTAGCATGCATATTAGTAGCAAATTGACTGTTTAGCCTTATTCTGCATGACCATATTTTAGATCCCTTAATGCTACCCTATACCTAAACTTAACAACTACCTTACGGACTATTAATAAGCAGTTAATTAGGAGTTTATTGAGGCAAAAGTCTCACAATTAAAACGTTTTTCCCCCACAGAATTCTGAGTTTATATCTCGCAGGTCTTTTTTTTCCCCACCATGTAATAAAAAAGGTAATTGCAACTTTTTCATTTCCCAATTCGGACTTTTCCTTAGAATTGTGAGATATAAACTCAGAATTCTGTCTCGTCTGAGAATTGTGAGTTTAAATCTCGCAACTATGAAAAAAGTCCAAAATGTGAGACGTAAATAGAGAATCGTGTGAAAAAAAAAGACAATTAGTTTTTTTTTTCTGTGGTGCAAATTGCCTTCCATAATTTAATGTTGTGGAATAAAACATGAAAATATCTTAAGCATATTTTCACCAGAGATCTTATTTCAGGCATTCTGTATTATGGCATGAATTTGGGATGGCACAACCTGTTTAACCAAACAATGGCAGACATAATTTGATGTTGCTAGTGCTGCAGAAATATACGTCTACTCAAGTATAACATATGTAATAAATTCATATATTCATGCTAAAATGATCATATAAAAGCCTAAAAATATTTTTTTTCTTTTCAAATAACAGTGAAAGGTAGTAAGTAGACAGCTAACAGCCTGTTTCATGCTTACATTACGAGGTCAGTCTACTTGACATGTTGACTTAAAGAAGAACATACAGAACAGGCACATCCTGAGTTTAGTCTATTGTAGAATGAAGTGAAATTTAAAGGGACAGTTGATTAAAAAATTTAACTGCTGTCATCATTTTCTGACCCTCATGTCATTCAAAAACTGTGTGCTTTTCTTTTTTAATATGAAGAGAAGATATTTTTAGAAATGTATGTTTTTTTTTTCTCCATACAATGGAAGTCAATGGTGACCAAAATGGTTTGGTTGCACAGATGATCTTCTTTTGTGTTACATGTAAATAAAAAATGGTGTAGGATTTACAATTAATCAATTTTCACTCAGAAAGTGCTAGTATATTCCACAAATAATTACAAAGAAATGGCAAGTAGCACATTGAATTAAACATGAATTTTTGAAGTAGAACGACTGAAATAGTATTTTCTTGTAAAATGTACAATAATAATCTTCTAATGATGATCTTTACAGTGTACATGGAAAAACAAATGTCATGTCATAACATGAAGGTGAGTAAATGACAGAATTATCTTCAATTGACAACCCTAATATATATATATATGATATATTTTCCATATCCATTAATATGCTTGTTAGATGGATCAGCAGTATCCAGCTGTTCTGTTTTGTTATTTTGCACATGGTATTATTGTGGGGAAATAGCTGTCCCTTTTCATTTGTAATGGCTATTAATGTCAACATTAACTATTAACGTCAACACCGTTCTGTCTCTATTATATGTCACTGCTGTGAGCCGTGTGTTTAGATGCTAATAAAATGAAGCATTAAAGGGATAGTTCACCCAAAAATTAAAATTTGATGTTTGACGTATACGCTCGAGAGATCACTTCCGGCGCTTGCGTAAACTACGCCAGAGCGCGTACACACCTCACGCACCGGATGTCGTGGTAAGCAGATAAACATCAAATTGTCATTTTTGGGTGAACTATCCCTTTAAGCTTCAAGTATCTTCTTTGTCTGCTTTTCAGCCAGAAATGTTCACTCAAGCTTCAACACCAACCAAACCTGACATCACAATTCCCATTTACCACGTGTTGGCAGAACACAGATTATTTTTGATGAAATCCGAGAGCTTTCTGACCCTGCATAGACAGCAAGGTTACTTTCAAGGCCCAGAAAGGTATAAGGACATTGTTAAAATAGTCCATGTGACATCAGTGGTTCAACCGTAATTTTACGAAGCTACGGGAATACCTTTTGTGCACAAAGAAAACTAAAATAAGGGTAATAATGAGGTGAGTAATTAACGACAGAATTTTCATTTTTGGGAGAAGTATCCCTGTAATATATAAAATACATATATTTTACAACGTACTAAATTGCAACTTGTGTAGTTACAAATCTATTTAAAAAACATGACATATAAGTTTCAATAGAAATGACATTAAAGTATATTTTAGTTTACCATAAATGCTTGTCAGTACATTCAGCGGTAGACTTTAAGCACATTTCAAAGTCAATAGAATTATGAAAGTACATTTAAAGCTGTATGAAGCAGGATTTGCTTAATTATATTATTTATTTATATTACTTAATTATTATTTAAACTGCAATTACATATCAGAAAATATTACATTAAGTTCACATTTAAGTATATTCACATAACAACCACTAGAGAACTGGATTGCTGATTACGTCTTAAAGGGGTCATATGATGCTTTTTTATGTATGTGTATTTTGGTGTAACAGAATATGTTGACATGCTTTAATGTTCAAAAAACACATTATTTTTCAAATACTGTACATTACTGTAGGTCCTCTATGCCCCGCCTCTCTCAAACGCGTCGTTTTCAACAAAGCCCCCTCCTTCCGACAAGCGCAGTCTGCTCTGATTGGTCAGCTGACCCAGTGCATTGTGATTGGCCGAACACCGCAAGCACTCATCGGAAATGTAACGCCCCTTACCATAATCGCGAGCTTCATCTTTCAAAATAAATGTAAAGACAGAGCCCGAAAGGGGAACAGAGTCGCGTGACATACACAGTGATGAAGCTGGTCTCTCTCGCTCTCTCTCTCGCGCACGCACACACACACGATGTGCAAAACTCCGCATTTGAACAGTCAATAGCAAATACTTAACTAATAACAAAACAGTAGCTGATTCAGAAGCGCCAGATTGTCATAGCAAAGTCAGAATGACCTCCTCTCCTAGGTTCACGAAACGGTCGTCCATAAAATGCATTGCTGTTCTGTTGTAAGTAACCTTAAAGATTCCTAAATGCATCTACTTTCGGAAGGCCAAATAAAGTGCTTTTGCTTTCGTCTAGAAACACACAGCGTCTCCCTGACATGCTGCTTCAACACTAACTGCGGTTACTGAAACCACGCCTTCTTTCTTTGCGTGCACATTTGGGCGGCATTATGCTAATATTTCCACATAGTGACCTAGATATGTGGGGGCGTGTTAGAACGAGCCGTTTTAGGGGGGCGTGGCAGAGTCTTAACTTTGATAAAGAATATCTCTTTGGTTTTGAGACTTTAGTCTTTGCAACTTCAGGGATCTTATCTATGCACAATCAGCTTGTAACACTCCAAAGAGAAAGCAAAACTTGAAAACGCATCATATGACCCCTTTAAACGTGAAGCCACTGCGCCACCATATTGGTATTTCCTAGAATTCCCATAGATTCTATTGAATTAATAAGAAGTCGTATGATTTTAATGAGAAAACATCACCTAACGAGTCAGCGTTTTCATATACAATGCAAATGTCCTATGCATGTAAATGGTTATTTGTTTAATGTTGGAAATTTTCCCTGCTTATTAAAAAGTATCATATTCATTACAGTAGCGTACATAAGATGAACATGATGAACATGTTCATCATAAAACGCTAAAGTGATTTTTATTTATTAATTATTTATTTAATTTTTAAGTTACTGTGCACTGTAAAAAAAAAAATCTGGGACATTTACGGTAAAATACCAGCAGCTGTGGTTGCCAGAACTTCACCGTAAAAAATATGGTAGCAACATTTTAGGTTTTACAGACTTCACAATAAAATACCGTTTTTCATTAACTGATGTAATGTTAATAAACCAACATATTGAAGTACTAATATCTGTTTTGAACCATTGTAATGCACTGATAACCACCAAAAACTGGTGTTGATGAGAAAGTCACATGATGAACCAAAGCTCATCACAAACAGCCTTTCTACGAGCTGAGGAGGGCAATACTTGTATATATAAGGTGCACAGTGGCATTCACACAAACACTAAACACCAACATGGTGACTCACATGATACTGAAATAATGCAATAAACATTAATTTAACAACATTAGATGTAAGATTAAACCCTAATGTACACAACTATTAAGAAAAAACTAAGAAGAAACATGTTATTTCAACAAAAAAACATTATATATGAAGCGTCATGCAGGGAATTCTGGGAGTGTCAATTTTCGGTTTGTCACTGTAAATTATACAATGACTTTCTTTTTCACTTCTAAAAACTGTATTTTAACAGTATTTTACTGTAAAATTACATTAAATGTAATTACATTTATTCACCGAAATTGCTGTTAACCAGTTAACATGTTTTTACTGTAGCATTTTTACAGTATGTTACTGTTAAAATCACAATAATTTTTTACAGTGTGTTTATATCTTCCAGTACTTCATTTTAGACTTGTCCTGTGACATTAATTAAACAATGCAATGCTTAAAGTGATATTTTGTTACCTTGCATGAAACAGTATTGATTTATTAGAGCGGTTAATTAGCCTTACAATTGGCCCCACAGTTACAGCCATCCCCTGATATCTGAAAGACCACCAGCACTATTTCCCCATCCAGCTCTACAAACTGGTGAACATGCTTTAATTAAAGAGTTTGCTCTCTTGGTACCGCTTCAAGTGTGACAATATGATTTATGTGCTCCTCTCTGTAAAATCCTGATAAGCAATTATGAAGGAAAAGGTTATTTTGTGTATGTTCTGAGCGGATACAATTGTTGAAATCGTGTCAAGTCGGGGAGCGGATGAATGATACACTTTACTATCAGCGATCTCTTTGTCTGTGATCAAATACATTATCAGCTTGTCTTTGTGCCACTGATAGTCTCTTGTAACTGATCTATCATTTAAGATAGAATGTGTGAAGTTGGTGACACCCCGTTTAATAAAGCCGCCACTAACAAGACGAGGTCAGCACTTTCAAGCTTCACCTGCAGATACAGGAAGCTCGCTTTTCCTGTGCAACTTTAAATGGAGATGCAAGAAGTTTAGTTAGAGATAAACAAATCAAACAAGCAAGCTTAAGAATGATAAGCACATTGCAGAAAAAAAAATCCTACAAAAATGTGAGCTCATAAATATTGGATGCTGTGCATCTTCCTGTTATGAATAATCATAGAGTATGCCAGTGCAGGATTAGTTGGCATAATTTCTCCACATTTAGTTCATTAATTAAAGTCACGAAAATGCTGATGGAGGATATTTGCCTGTATTGTTTCGATGAAAAATAATGAATTATGGGCGGAAAGCCTTGCGTCTGTAATCATCCACATGCACCACATCGTCTTCAAAGCTGTGAAAATAGGATTTAAGAAGAGAAAAAACAAATATGAAAAAAATTTCACGTCTTGTAACAAAGCTTCCCACATCATGAGTTTGCTAAAAAAAAAAAAAAAGATTTACTGAATGTGAGGTTTAGTCACATCAACCAGATCCAGAAATTTACACCTACAAAGAAAAATCATAATATTGTAAAAATGTATGTAAAAGCAAATGAATGTCATTATTAATATGACCCATTATTTCTCATTCATACAAATGTAAACTTACTGCAGTAAAATTATGATCTCTATATACATAATCTGTATATATATATATATATATATATATATATAAAATACTCTATACTGTACATAACCACACAGATATATAAATACAAAAAGTGTAGAATAATCCAAAAAACATTACACTTTTGCATAATTTTAAAAAGAGTACAACAAGGTGTCCTTGTTACAGTGTAATTATAAATATAAGTACTGAGTAATATGAATTAACTATTATGTACTTATGGTTAGGTTAGGATTTGGGTTTGGCTTAGGGTTACTTGCATGTTATTATGCATAATTAATTGTTATTATAATAGTAAGTATAAAGTATAAAGCATAAAGTGAATTCATTGTTTTCAGACACTTATTCAGTTAAACGCAACCATTGTTTAAATGTATATTAAATGCAATTTGAACTTAAGAATGTTTCCAGACTCAATTAAGTAAGGCTTAAGTACATCTTTATTTGAAATATAAAATTCAATTTTTTTTTATATGGTTAAAGTGTGCTGCTGAATGTACTGACAAGCATTTGTGGTAAACCAAAATATACTTTAATGCATGTTATGTATTTAAATGTACTTGCAATTACACATTTTTAAGTTGTAAATTGTAATTGTAATGTGTTAACTGCACATTTGGATGAAGCTGCAATTTAGTACTAAGATATCATAAAATATCCTGCTGTTTACAGCTCTGTAGTCTCTCCTAACTGAGGTCTAAGATAATGATCACTATGGGTACTTAAGAGTAAAGGTCAGTCTTGTAAGTATCCTCTTGAAATAGAAGCTGGTAAAAGCTGGTAGGTTTTCTTTTTTACTGTGTGACCTTGGACAAATGAGAAAGTAAGCAGCTCAAATATACAGTTTTCTTAATAATGCATAAACAGTAACAACTTGAAATAAAACTGATTTTTCTGCTTGAAAATTACTAGTAGTTTGTTATAATTTTGTGCGAGTACTAGTTTTCGTTTTCTTACCTTTTTTCTATGCACCAAAAAAAAACACCCACTCTGACAACTCATTTTATGCATCATATTCAAAATAAACCTGCATTTGACCTACAAAACATGTTGCACATGCACAGGAATAGTTCACATAAAAATTATTTATTCACCCTCAGGCCATCCAAGATGTCCAGTAGATGTAGAGTTTGTTTCTGAACAGATTTGGAGAAATGTAGCATTGCATCACTTGCTCACCAGTGGATCCTCTGCAGTGAATGGGTGCCGTCAGAATGAGAGTCCAAACAGCTGATCAATTAACATCTTGTGAAGCAAAAGCTGCATGTTTGTAAGAAACAAATCCATCATTAAGATGCGTTTTAACTTTAAACCATCGCTTCTGGCCAAAATAGAGTCCATAATCTATAATAACGCTTCCTCCAGTGAAAAAGTCCATCCCCTGTTGTCCTCTCAGATCAAAATCCACCTACATATTTGTTTAAAGCTGTTTTGAACTCTTTTTGCTTGTAAACGGTGCTTGATCTGTGCAGATTTCTCTCCAGTTTCAGAGCAGATGACCTTTTCACTGGAGATATGTAATATTATGGATAGAGGACTTTTAGTCAGAAACATCGATTTAAAGTAAAACATTTATTTAATATGGATTTGTTTCTTTCAATAAAGTAATTTGTCTTCTAAAAAGACATTAATGATGGACTGGAGTCGTGTGGATTATTTGTGCATTATTGTGATGTTTTTTGGACTCTCATTCTGACGGCACCCATTCACTGCAGAGGATCCATTGGTGAGCAAATGATGGAATGCTACATTTCTCCAAATCTGTAAAACTAATGTACATCTTGGACGGTCTGAGGGTAAATAAAATGGTAACAAATGTTCATTTTTGGGTGAACTATTGCTTTAACTTGGCCAGGAAAGATATATAAAGAACTCAAGATCGTTTTGTTGTATTATAATAATGTTAACAAAATTCGAAATAACAAGTCATTTGTGTTGCATATTATTTATGTTACTCTTTTGTTTCTTCATTAGTCAGTCATTGTAGAAGCAGCTCTGCTGCAAGACTGCAACAGTCTGAGATTCACCGTAAAAAGCAATTAATTGTCTATTGGTAAGTGTCACACGAACAAAGACTGTTAAATTCGCCCTTGTTTTCATAACTATAGTACTCAAGCAGGTTAATAAGCTAATGTTTCCAGATGTTCTCATATTATTCTCGCATGTGCTCTGCTGATAAAGTTACCTTGCGAACACACAGGTGAAATGTGCACATAAACACACTCTTAAATGTTCAAAGGACACAAGTCTGCTTGAGGAGATACTGGGACTGAACAAGCCTCTGCTGCTTTCATATGGGAGTCTGGAGTCAACAAAGTTTGGCACATTGTTTACTTATTATGGCTTGTGCCAAAATACATTTATCACCAGTATAATAACTTTTAATGAAAGCAATGCATTACAAATTAAATCAAAATTACAGCAAGCCCTTTAGAGTCTTAAATTTAAAACCTGACGTGTCTTGGCTCAACTGCAACATTGTAACCTGAGGCGCAAGTCGAGTTTTGATCATGACTTGAGATTTGACTGATTTGAAAAATAACACATTGGATCCAAGTTTAAACAGTATATGTGCTGAATCAGAGCCACTGACTGACAGAAATTCCCTGCACTGGGATCAGACCCCGACTGAATCATGTGACAAAACAACATGTGACGCAAGTAGCAGTGGCATGAACTGACATCACAGACTTTTAAAGCAATAGCAAACAGAACATTATCACGATGTCCTGCATCTTAATTGGGACATTAAAAATGATATAAATCTTTGATGTGCAGTTCAGATGGAGTATCTGTAGCCAGAACAGAGAAATGTGCATATATTCACAATAAACACAAGCAAACTGATCACAAACACTAAACCGGAGCCATAACCTTCTGCTTTTATCCAACTCTCAAGAGATGGAGGGTAAAACAGAGTTGAAGCACATTCTGAAGTTCGAGAGTTCAGAGATATTTGAAGAACAATGCACTTTTATTTGAAATATGCTGTCTTCACACTGTAAAAAAAATTCCGTAAAATTTACGGTAAAAAACCGGCAGCTGTGGTTACCGGAATTTTACCGTAAAAAATACAGTAGCAATGTTTCAGGTTTTAGGTTTTACGGTTTTAACTTAAATTTACAGTTAAATACCGTAATTTCATTAACTGATGTAATGTTATTATACCAACCTATTGAAGTACTGAAATCTGTTTTGTACCTTTGTAATATACTGATTACCACCCAATGCAGGTGGTGATGAGAAAGTCAGATCATGAACCAAAGCCCATCACAAGCAGCTTTCTCCGGAAAGATCTCCGGGCCTGGCGGTAGCACTTTTAGCTGTAGCTTAGCATAGATCATTGAATCTGATTAGACCGTTAGCATCTCGCTCAAAAATGACCAAAGAGTTTTTATATTTTTCCTATTTAAAACTTGACTCTTCTGTAGTTACATTGTGTACTAAGACCGACGGAAAATTAAAAGTTGTGATTTTCTAGGCCGATATGGCTTGGAACTATACTCTCATTCCGCCGTAATAATCAAGGAACTAAAAGTGCTACCGCCAGACCCGGAGATCGGCTGAATGGATTCGAAAACGGTAAAACTCAACTGTTTAACTCTAGGGGAGTTGGAAAATGAGCCTATTTTCAAAAATAGTGGAGTGTTCCTTTAAATAAAGAAAGACACGTGTTGGCGTTTTGCTAGGTTTTAAGGACTCATGTTTTTCATCATTATGTGAAAGCAGCATTTTGTTAAATAAATAAATAAATACATGAATAAATTTGTGCAACCCTGTAGGTGTTTTGCTAAATAAATAAACAAACAAAAAAAACACTAAAGCAAACATTTAAAAATTAACGAATTAATACATACAAAAATGTATACATTAAATATATTAATTTTTTTTGTCAATAAATAAATATACAAACCTGATAGATTATTGCCACAGATCCTCAGCCTTGTCCTTCTGAACTTCATTTCAAGACTTTAAATCTCTAACAAAGACATGTCAAAGACAAAGGCCACAAGTGAGCGCACCACACCGCCGCGGCTCAATGTTCTTTGTGTTAATGGTTGGCGCCGCTGTTAATTTGACACAGGATCTTTATGAGTCCCCGAGTCACTCTCGTGAAGTGTGTGTGTGTGTGTGTGTCCACCTGTGTGAGCGCAGGTCAACTGGACAGCATTTATCTTCGCCGACACACTGATTAGATGCGACCTCTTGTCGTCTGTGCTATTGTTCCAATAGTCTTAATGATCAAATGACCCCTGATCTAGGGTCAGTGACACCTGTGAGCTCATAATTTAGATCAGGGCTAAAACATTTACTAAGACTAGCTGTCTGTGACTGGGGTTAATGGCAAATATCATCTATGTCACAAGGAAGGCAAGGAAGTTCATCTTTCAGACTAAGCCAGAAAAAGATGTTGGCATTTACAGTGGCATTAGATAGACAGTGTGATATAATCCTAAAATGCTAAAGTGTTTGACATTTCATAAACGAAAAGAAACACTTTGGTAATAAGATCCAGCGGCAGGTGCAAGGAAACGCTGTTTTGTACTCATTTATTGAGGAGTCGGCTGCGGTGCGGCTAACTGAATGCCGCTCACTGCACAGAACAGATGCCGAGAGAGGCGACACTTCTCCGGGCAAGTCAGACCTCGCGTTCGCAGGACAGCACTGACGAAATCTTCCAACTGAACCATAGCTAAGGTTTATCCAAAAAAGTCGCTAGGTTTCTCAGTATGAATATTCTATGGAAAAAAGCAGCTAAAAGGGTCTGAAAGCTGCTAAATCTAGTGCTAAAGTCGCGCTCGTGTGTGTGTGTGAGACGCGGGAGCTGATGGCAGCGGGCGGTGGATATTGTGGATGAGTTCTTCTGTGTCATCACATTCTATTAGTTCTACAGCTTCAGTTTCTGAACTTTCACGCTTAGTAACACATACAGCTGTTCCCTCACCGCAGTGCAACTTTGAAACAGTGTCGCGTTCCGAACGTTGTTTAAGCGACATACACCGGTATTACGGTATTTTAAAAATTCATATCATAACAAAAATAAACACCGGTATTCGGTATGAACCGGTATACCGCCCAGCACCTAAGTTCATGTTAACTTAGGCCACTAATGTTAACAAATTAAACCTTATTGTAAAGTGTTACCGATTTCTTTTAAATAAAGCCTAATAGTTAAAACCGAATCTCTACTAAGACACTTTTAAGAGAGAAGGAAGATCTACTGTATGTCCATCTGGCTCTTAAAAGACACATGACTCCTGATGTATTCACATAAACGCTTACAAATTGTCTCCAAAGCTATATTTCTATATCACTCCCAATCATTTCGTCTATCTTTCCCCGTACACCTTCATTCTCATATACATTCCCACTCATTTAAAACTTCTGAACAATTATTTTACACATCTAGAAACAAATTTGTCATTCTGACATGACATCAAAAAACATCTGCGCTGCACAAACTCTCGACACGAAGCTCGCCTCTCTCTCTCTCTTACCCTCAGAGAAGCTGATAAGCCCCAGCAGATGAAGCAGCTTGAGCGAAGCACACACGATCACCACGATGCCGAGCGTCTGCAGACCCTCCGTTTCCCACATTGTGCTTACGGCGACCCCCTGCTCCTGCTCCTGCTCATGCCACCTGCCTGACTCTCCTGACCCCGCACCAAACTCCTCCTCGCTCCGATTTCCTCCGGCCGCCGGCGCACACTGGCCGAGCAGCCCGAGGCACCCACGTGGTGCAGCACTCCACTCCCGCTGCAAATCCAGCCTGGGAGGCTGAGCTTCACCACTCAGGATCTGAATCTCCTGACACAGAAGAGTCAGAGATGCGAGCGTAAGTTTGAAATGTGTGCGCGGACTGAGGTTTCAGTGATGGGAGGAGGGTGCTGAGACAAAGAGAGAGAGAGAGAGAGAGAGAGAGAGAGAGAGAGAGAGAGAGAGAGAGAGAGAGACAGAGAGAGAGAGAGAGAGAGAG
>NW_015505641.1:5176-8686 GCF_001515645.1 Sinocyclocheilus grahami | reverse complement strand
TGAAGGGAGGGAAAGGAAATGAGGAGAGCGGTGCGAAATTATAGAGGAAAAGTGTGAAGAAAAAGTAATATTCAGTCGCTCTCTTTTCCTGACCTCACTTCCTTCACTTTAAACCAGTTTAATCTAATTCCCACCATTGATACAGACCGGCATGTCACATGACCTGTAATTCAGCACAACATGCTGTTTAAACTAGAGCAAAAATCAATGCATAATGAACTCATCCTTTAAACGGTTTGACTGTGCATTTATTTGCACGATGTCTATACTCTAAGGAAACCTACAGCATCGATTACATGAAGTCTGTCCTGGTCAATAAACAGGTAAAGTGCACTAGCTAAATGAACCTTTAAGGGACCGCTCACATTAAAATGATGTAATTATTTATTCACCCTCACATTGTTCCAGATCCTCACAGCTGTTATTGTTTTCAGTATGATGCTTTTATCCATTCAAGTTCAGCAATCACAGGCTATAAAAGCTCCATAAAAGCAGTCCGTATGACTCACAAGCAATATTTCAATTCCTTCGGAAGTCAAAGTTTTTCCATAGGTTTTGTGTGCGAAACTTTTTGAATTTTAAGTCATTATTCACTCTCAAAACAAATCATTCAAACTCGTACTTAATTGTATTGAATGTGCACTTGTAGCGTACTTCAAATCTAAAAAAAAAAACATTTTCAACAGCATTTGCAGATTATATAATATTAATGAAATAAAAGTCATCTAACACATTTTAAAAAATGCACTTTGTAATAATTTCAAATTAAAACTTACACTTTTAAATCATTGTTTTTATTATTCTTAAAAGAAGCACTTACTTTGATGTGTTTATTACATACTAAAGCACATGAAAAGCACTTGATTATAATTTTAACTGTAGTGTGTTATTTGATATTATATTTGAAGTTACTACATTTTAAATGTACTTAGTTCCAACTTCATTATTACAAATGTGTTATTACAATTCTATGCATAACACACATTTCAGAAACATTATTTTAAAGAATATTTTAATTATCCTAAATGCTTGTTGGCAGTGCACTTTGACCATATTTCAAAAACAACAGATGTAATGATGAAATTACATATACAAATGTATTTAAATCCTACTTAAGTAGATCAAATAAGCATCGTACATTTCTGCTAATTGCATTTAATATAAACTATAATGCATTTTCATTTGCAATAAACATGTAAATAAGCATCTGAAAACATTCCATTCAGTTCACACGTATGTATATTCTATTAAGGTATGTGATGTACTCCTTTTGAATGAAATGCATTTCTTTTTCACAAGCGTATGGAAAGACCTGTGATTCTTCACAATAACAAAAACAACAGCATGAAGGTTTGGAATAAGGGTGAGTAAAGAGTGACAGGAGTCATTTTCACCTTGCACCATTTTCAACTTTCCCTTTAAGCAAATAAAAGTAAACTAAAAATTCAATGCAAAACACTTAGGACTACTACTTTTGAGCTTTCATTCAAAGAGAGGGGTCTATATTTACTACAGCACATTCTAAAAAACATTATTAATGCTGCTTCCCTAAAAATGAACGACTACTGCCACCTTATGGCCCATAATATCAGCCAATGCATCGAGCTTCAGTTGAGAGATGTCAAAAGATTGAAACATTACACTAACACATCAGTTTCACAGTCTTACAAGATTTGCATAATATAATGATATCCAGCATAATTCATAAACCGTGCCATTTGCATGTATCACAGTTAATTCAGCAATTTCCCATATCTCTATCTGCTTAAAGGTCTCGTACCAAATGATTTTATTCCTTTTTTGGAGCAAATAATTTAGTGTAGGGTTATTAATGTCGCTCGTGTAATTATGCAGATTATGCCTTCAGCCATTTTTAATTTTGCTCATTGTGTTTTCCCCCCTCCATCTGCCTATAATAGCTTAGTTTTATTAAAACCATGACACTAGCCTTTGGGAATCATAAGGAATATTTAGAAACTCGTAGTTTCTGCCCAAAAGGTCAAACAAAAAAATGCAGTTTCTGCCCAGAAGGTTAAAAAATGCATATGCAATGTTACAAACTGTGATATACAACAGACATGAAGAATTGAATCTACAGACTCCCAGCATTCACTCTATTGTCAGCTACAGCATTCGCTCTATTGTCAGCCACAGCATTTGCTCTATTGTCAGCCACAGCATTCGCTCTATTGTCAGCCACAGCATTCGCTCTATTGTCAGCCACAGCATTCGCTCTATTGTCAGCTACAGCATTCGCTCTATTGACAGCTACAGCATTCGCTCTATTGTCAGCTACAGCATTCGCTCTATTGACATCTACAGCATTCGCTCTATTGTCAGCTACAGCATTCGCGCAATTGACAGCTACAGCATTCGCGCTATTGACAGCTACAGTATTCGCTCTATTGTCAGCTACAGCATTCACTCTATTGTCAGCTACAGCATTCGCTCTATTGACAGCTACAGCATGACAGCTACAGCATTCGCTCTATTGACAGTTACAGCATTCGCTCTATTGACAGTTACAGCATTCGCTCTATTGACAGTTACAGCATTCGCTCTATTGACAGCTACAGCATTCGCTCGATTGATCGTCGCCTTCTGTTCTGTGTTGTCGTTCTGTGACATCTTTAAAGGTGACGTAAAATGTCAGAGAATGTTGATGGTAAACCCTTACTGGGTCGATTTCTTATCTCTGCCAAGCATAGGATATGTCTCAGATGTGATAGCTTCTTTGTTCTTCGATTTCTGTGGGTTATAAAATCAATTTTTGGCGAGAGATTACATATTTCCATTTTACGGTCAAAGCCTCCCTGTCCTGTGGGGACTCAATCAAGCCTTATCAAGCCTGGCCTGTTCACACATACTGACATTCAGAGAGGCAAGCCAGGACCTAAAACACAAACACTGCTCACAATTCAACTGTTTAGCAATATCTTCATTTAAAGTGTCAGAGGTGCTCTCTGTCAGTGAAGACCATCACACCTTTAAATTATGCCTTCACACTTGGGTATACACTTTACAAGAACCAGTTCATTACATTTTGAGTAAAGCAAATTTACTTTAAAATGTTTTTGACCCATTTAATATGAGCTTAAAATAAGTATCATTATGATTTCTTTGTGATTATTATTAAATAAAAATATTAAACAAAAAAGGAATATATTAGCGATATTATATATTTATATATTATTTATGTTATATATTTTCATGGTTGTAATAATACAACTGTACTGTAAAATAAAAAATATATATATATCATTATTTTTTTTTTTTAAGTACCATAAAATAATTAAGTCGCACCAGGTCAAAATTGCATTTTATTGTTACATTCAGATATTATGTAAACAACTGTACAATTGTAGAATTACAATATGCCATTTTTTCCATTTTCATTGAATAAATAAACATTAAACCTTCAAGCTTTTATTTTGGCGGAAAGGAAAGAGCCCCTTTTACGGGTTCTGAAAGGTTCATATTTTGGTTTTGGGAGTCACCAACAACAGGTTG
>NW_015505641.1:0-1157 GCF_001515645.1 Sinocyclocheilus grahami | reverse complement strand
AAGGTAATTGTGACTCTCTAAAAATCTAACAATTTAAATTTTCTTAGCAATTCTGAGTTAATTTCTCACAGGTCTGATTTTTTTTCTCATAATTTGGAAAACAAAAGGTCTGAATTGTGAGATTGAGAGAAAATTGTGAGAATTGTAAGAAACGCAGAACTGCAAGATGTTAACTTGGAATTGCTATATAAACTTGCAATTCTGTGAAGAAAAGTCAGAATTGTGAGATATAAACTTATAATTTGAAGGAAAAAGTCAGAATTTTGAGATAAAAAGTAGCCTTTTTATTTCATGATGGAAACAAACAAATAAAATAAACAAATAAATAAAAAAAACAGGATTGCAAGAGATAAACTTCATGCAATTCTGAATTTTTCTCCTAAGAATTATGAGTTTATATCTTGCAATTCAGACTTTTTTCCCCCTCAGAATTGCAAGAAACAAAGATCGAATTGTGAGATATAAGCTCAGAATTGCAAAGGGAAAAAAGTCAGATTTGTGAGGGAAAAAATATTTTTTTTATTCTATTTTTCTCCCTCTATTCCATCTTTTCTCCTTTTAGTTAATGTTATTTTTTCTAACTCACCAGAAAAAGAAAGACTGCAAAGTGCTGATTGTTAACTTTGTCAGCGTTTAGGAGGAGATTTAGGAAGAGATTTTGGGTCTTTAAATAAAATACGCTCCGAATGGTTTTTAGTGTATTGTGGACACAAATTACTTATCGCTTTTCATGTTACACCTGGTTAGGACACAGCATTTTTTACATTTCTAGGACAGGAAGATTTGAAGAAAATTGCATGGCATTTGATTGTTGTGCTGTCAGCACAGATATATGAGTAGCTTTTAAATGTCAAGAGCATTCATGTTCCATCACCTGTGAAAAATAATTGGTCAAAAAACTTTGTGGATTGAAGATAAATGACCTATCAAATTACTATAATTTTCTTCAAGCAGAAAAAAATGACAACCTATAGTGCGGGGCAGAATAGATAGTCATGCCTTCAGACAAAAGGACTGAAAAAGACGAACTAATACTGAAACCCAAACAAAGAATGAGAAAGACGCACAATTTGATATATTACCAACTGGCAGCATTTCCAGACAGAAACCCGTTTTATCAGTCAAAATGACAACAGATAATGACTGTGTGTTTTGTG